>NC_092688.1:17005514-17134884 GCF_964275005.1 Diadema setosum
AAAATACTGTATAGTTTATTTTGTGTTTCTGTGTATCTACATTGCTCAATGCAATCACCTATGTGTATCTATTTGTGTACTGTTATCGATTTATTTCACTGCATTTGCTATTCTTTGTCTTGGTACTTTTTGAAATTTGTATTCAAATTGTATTTGATTGAATGCAGAAATAAAAACAAACAAACAAACATCGTACGTATATAGTTAGCCGATATTGAGCATGAGATGAATTTTTTGAAAATTGATTATTTAATCAAATTTCGTCGAACAGACGAATGTCGAGGAAAACCCGAATCTCTAAGCTCAGCTGAGTGTAAAACGGCGAAGGCTGTTGAAATAATGAAACAACGAGAAAGACAAAACAAAGTCTACTACCTAGGCCTAATGACTCTTCACAGAGTATCATTTTTTTTTGGGGGGGGGGGTGGGGAGTTTGAATACTCCACACACTCGGGTAAAAGATGACGGTACACTTAAGACTTTTATCTTTATCACTAAATCTCGTCGGTGTGTTGATCTTGTTCTGTAGTTAGCTTAAATGATTTGCTCCGAGAGCACCAGTGTGACGAGAACGACACTCATACTCATACAACGATACTCATACAACCCACGAGTTCAACACTAGGCAAATAAGGCCCACGAGTTCGACATTATACAACACGGGACTTCCATGTGTCGATCTCGTGGGCTTTGTTTGCTTAGTGTCGCACTCATGGGCTGTATTACCCGTGGGCTGTATGACTTATGAGGTGTATGACTCGAGGGCTGTATGATTCGTGGTTGTCGAACTCGTGACGTGCACTCGTATGTGTAAAACATTAGGAATGCCACAGGAAATGACGACACACCCAGGAAAAACGGAACGTTTCAGGTTCATATTATCTTTACTGTTACATTCTTGTTTTCTCAAACAAATGCGTAACTTGTTAGCTCTTTGACATTATGTCAGTCTTCAGATCATTTTTTTTTTCTCGTGTCTAAAACATTCGAAAGTGTCCAAATGTCCCTCATCAGTGTCTGAAAGAAAATTTTTATCAAAATTATAAGGAGTCACTCGCAAATTGAGGATTTCACATCATCATAATAAATGGAAGGGTTTCGTTTCTTTCCTTTTAGAATTAGCATGCATGACGGGAGGCCGAAAACGTTCCGTGTTTTGTTTTTCTTCTTCAGAAAAATACCCCCCCCCCCCAAAAAAAAAAAAAGAAAAAAAAAAGAAAAAAAAAGAAAAGAACGATAAGTCTTCAACAAGCCAGAGGACACGACGGGAAAGCTAACACCCCGTGCGATCCCCCACCGCGGCCCCTCATTATCACGCGTAATTTGTGGACGTCTATTGGTGTCCCGCCAATTCTGTGTTACGAGTTGCAGACAATCAGATTGTGGGATATTTATTGTATGGGGTGAGTTATTTTTTTTTTTTCTCCCTCACCCTGTCTCACTTTCTTTACATCTGTCAGTTACACTTCTGAACATTGGTATCGATCGTGCTCGATCACGATATCCAACTCTGCTGGGTATGAGAGTGATCTTCATTAAACAAATCGGTGTCAAAAAAAACAACAACAACATCGATTGAGACAAGTACAAAGACAGTGGTGGGCAAGGCTTGGCCGTCCTCGAATTGAAATTAAACGTATGGCGTGCCGGTGACAAAGTAGTTTCATATTTTGCTTTTAACAGTAACAAGCATTCTAAACATCACACACTCTTGGGCCGTTTGTCATTAGCTTTATAAAGCTTCCATGTCAAATAATGTATCATTACTGGACCAGGTAAATAGTCTAATCTGAAATATCTATCGATCTATATCTATATATATCTATAAAAAGATAAGTAACAAAGCTGCAACAAAGTTCATGCTGTATTCACCAACGGTTTATTTCTTCACAGAAGAAATAAACCGTTGGTGAATACAGCATGAACTTTGTTGCAGCTTTGTTACTTATCTTTTTATCTTGCCAACACGTGGACTACCTTATCAACATATATATATATCTATATATATATATATATATATATATATATATATATATATATATATAGGCTTTAGATTATCGGCATCGCTTTGGATTTATGTTAGGTAACGAGGTATGATATATGTTGAAAACAATTGTATTTTCCAGTCTATCAAGTGTAAAAATAATTTCATTTCATTTAAATATTTTTTTCTTAATTTCTGAATCAAATAAAGTGTTTACATATACGACTATGCAAGTTATGTTGATAAATTATAACAAAAAAAAAAATCGTGTTTTGGGATCTGAACATAACATACTTTTTTCCGTATTAGCATTACCAGAGCATCGAGCCTCGTCTTATCAAGGAGTCATCCTTGAGCATTGATCGGCAAAGTAAAAAAAAAAAAAATGCAAACACACTACCTGGTTGATTTTATATGTTCTGACGATATTTTACTGCTTTGGGACTTCTATGCTGGGAGGTTTTACCGCGCCAACATGAATATTTTCTCTAATCTGCATTTGCCCATTGGCAGAAGAACTCGACGTCATTTTGCGACGCGGTTCACCGAATTCAAAGTCCCGCTTTTGCAGGGATAGAATATCTTCCATCGCACCATGAATTGAAAGGACTGGTAATGGAGAATTCTACCTGATCCTCTTCGTTGTCACGACGTCATTTACATTTTGCACTTTCCCGAAAATTAATAATTTCTCTGGTATCGTTTCCGCGACTTCTCTCATTCGCAGTCGAAAGATGACACCCTACCCTTAAAGAGAGAGAGAAAAAAAAAAAAACGGCGAGGAGTTAGATAAGGGAACAATGCCACGAATCGTCTTTCTAGCATCTCCCACAATCCAATCAGAAGAGTACAGGGGACCCTTATCCCTTGCTCCGTACGGAATAGTAATAAGTTGTTCCCATTTTGTTTTAAATGTGAATAAATATTAATGGCGTTTTCTGCCCGCTTCGACTCCCCATACGGGCGCAAGGGCAGCCTGTCTTGCGCTCGTCATGTGGGGGCGTATATGTTTCATGAATTGTAGGGTGACTGCTTGAAACGGGTACCGGTACTTGTATTTATAGTGCCGAAGGCCTCGCGCCCGTAAATAGAATGGATCCTTCTTGAACCTAATAACTTTGTTTCATGAAAGACACAAGGGAAAGACTAGCCAAAACATGGAATGCCAGCATTAAAAAAAAAAAAAAAAAGGGGGGGGGGGGGAGGGTAGAAGGTTGATGGCGGTATAAATTTCTCGACAACTTCTTAGGATTTTGATTGTTTCGTTGTGTAGAAGTGATAAAATGAAAGAAGAATTAGGGAGGAAAGGAGAAGAACTAGAGAAGCACGATAAAAGCGGAGGAGAAGAAAGAGAAAGGAACTACTGAAAAAAAGGAAGAAAAAAAGGTGAGGACGGCGATGCCGACAGATTGTTAAGACAACAATGAATAGAAACTGGCGATGGTGGAATCAATTACAATTACAGCCCTTGAGCTGGACACCTAGTAAAATTCAATTCAATTCAATAGTTTATTCATTTCCATTAAAAATGATACAAAGCGGTACATGTGTCAATTTGACATTCATCTTGCTGGAAAGGACAGTTCATTGAATACAATGTAAAATATATGCACGAATGGTATCATAGCAACAACAACGAAAAGGAACAATGCACACTTTGTCATGGTAACAAAAAAGAAGAAGCATTCATAACGATGGAAGAGAGTGTTCCACTAAAAAGCCAAGCTAGTGAAACACTGGAATGGAAACTACAGCAACACCAATATGCCAATAAAATGAATTTATATTAAATTCACCTACTGTATGTACCATTGTACATTTAAGGAATTGTGATGGTGATAATACAAGCATACTATCAACAATACTTGTTTTAGAATGCAAATAAAATATATTGTAACGTAGCAATATTATGGCACAGACACTATTTGGTCATGTATACCAGGAAAATGTGACCAAAAGAGAAGACAAAACAGGCGCAGGAGCTAGACACTAATGGGCATATTTTATTTGATGTCTTGCTCGTGGGTCCCTTTTCTCTCAAGCTCGCGGACTGTATGACTCGTGAGCTATATATAACTCATGGGCTGTATGACTCGTTGGCAGTATGACTTGTGAGCTGTGATAGGGCCTACATGACATAGGTAATGGACTGTAAGAATTGTGGAGGTCGAGTCCAGGACGCACACCTAAAATGACAATAATGATGGCGATGTAGAAAAAAGCAAAAACTCAGTTGATTTGACGCAAAATGATAGAGACCTATACGACAGATATGACGCAAAGAATCACACGTACAATAGAATATCCCCACCTGAAATTGAGCGGAACTGATCGCTAGAGGGGGCAGTTCTCGCTTAACCTACGATGTGTGCACACATCAAACCCAAATGGTTGGCGTGGATTGAATGAAAACAGGAATATAAAGTAGAACACATCAGTTTGAGAAAACACTTGACTTACCTCTTTCAGAAAGCATGGGAATAATATTTCCCCTTTAGATAAATATGACAGCGAAAGTCGATGGAATGGGTACTTTTCATGAAAAAATAAATTTTGCAGAATTCTCTTTAAATTTCTTTTTATTGTTATCCATAATGACGTCATGAATTGTAGTAGTCTCCCTATCCTTATCTTTATCTGAAACTTCAAAAATTCAGAACTTATAAACCGATTGTACCATTTTCCTCAAAATTTTCGTTGACGTTGTTTTCAAAGATTGCTGATTTTACTCGATCCACATTTATATTTGGGGTTTGGCCTCCTTCAAACGCAGCGTGTTACACATCTTGCTTGTTCATTTACTATCAAAGTCTAAATGTTTTGATTTTATCATGTTCACAAATGAACATGGGGAGGTATTTAAACTGCACGACAGACAGTAGGCTAGTATGACAGATCAAGCCAATGTAGTATATATCTGCATAGGGCCTACGGATCAATAAAGACTGGCTTTCTGTGTACATCAGTCGAGTATTAATTGACTTTTTTCTGCTTTTTTTTTCGATGTGGCATGTGCAACGTGAAAGACAGACGCTCACAGCATGTTTCTAATTTGTTTTTTTTTTCCCACTTGATACATCCAATGATCACCCTAGTAAGCTGATCGAGAGAAAGAGGAAGATGAAAGCAGAAAATAATCTCAATTTGTTTGTGTTTATATACCCGTATATTTGTGAGTGTTGCGTGTGAATACTCGTGGGTGTGTGTGTATGTACTTACTATGCCTGTAGTATCTGCAGCGTGCGTGCATCAGTGTGTATTATGCTTGTGTGTGTGGTTTTGTGTGTCTTCGTATCACTCTTCAGCACACTCCCCGGTGAAGCCTGGAAAATGTCATTTTAGCTTCGTGCTATGAATTAAAAATCATCATTACTCACCCCGTCTTGAAGTAAGACTATAATAGGGTAAGCGAATGCGGAAATCGTTGCTTGATTGTGTTGCAATCCGCGATCGTACAGAGTATTCACCGTTCGCTGTGACGCGACTGTGTCGCAAGCTCAGAAATTTCACGACTGTTGAAGGAGAGGGAGGACGTCCTGATATTATAAGGACCGCTTCTAATACTTTACTCCCATTAAACCTGAAAGAGAAGCAGCAAAGATGTCTTCATCGGATCTAGCGGCCTGCACGAGCGCAGCTACTACGGGAAGTGACTGGGAAACGGAGCCGTACAACGACCAGGAGCGTGTACACTGGCCCGTAGCTGGGAAACATATTCTCGCTCAGTTCGATGACAATAGTATAGTCGTGTACCAGGCGTTTTGTCCAGCTATTGCGGACTGGGCTGTAAAGCACCAACGGTAAGAAACCTAAATGAACTGCGCTCTGATCTCTCCCTCCTTTTCATCATTTCTTTCTTTCTTTTTTTCTCTCCCTCACTCTCTCTAATTTCAAAGAAATTTATGTTTGCAGTGCAGAGTGTACACTTTATATCAATTCAACATATTTTCACCTTGAGCATAATGAATAAGCACTTGACAATGTTATTAATGGTATGTATAGGGACCTCTTTCAGAAAGCAGGGGTAAAATCATTACCCTTAACATAAAGTATGTCACTAACAAGTTGATGGAATGTGTTCTTTTCATGAAATATGAAATTTTGTGGAATTTTCATCAAATTTTCTTTAAATTGCTGTCCAAAATGACGTCATGAACAGTGTGGTAGTTTTCTTATCCAGCGATGGAAAGCACCAAAACTTGTAAAAATTATAACTTTTCAATAGATAGTCTGATTTTTCTCAAACTTGACGTCTTCTACTAAATAGCAGCTATGATTGTGTGTGTATTTAATTTTGTTTCCTGTCAAACAATGAAATGGAGATGAAGAACTGGGGCCTGTCTTATAAAGACTTGTGATAGAAATCAATCACAAGTTTCTTGTGAGCTGCAATGCAAGTTGCGATTGATTTGGGGACTTGTGATTGATTTGAAGACTTTATAAAACGGGGCCCTGGTTTTCTCATAGTCTGTTTGTACGTTGATTTATTGAAATAATCCATTGTAGGTGGCATTTATGAACTGATTTGTCGATTGGTAGACTTTGTCATAATCACGAGAGTCAGTGATTTAGTGGTAGGTTCATCCAAACTTTCTATTTCCGCTCATGTCACAAGAGTAAAACGATTGACGTGAATAGGGGTATCAATACCTGTATTTTCCACAAAATAATGTATACGTTGTAATGATTTTACAGTACTTTCATATTAAGTCCAGTCAGTACGTCCACCTAATGATTCGTATAACTAAGAATTGTAATCATAAGAATCAGTTAATACGTTAGGCCCTATTAGTAGGATAGGAAATGCGTTTTCTTGTATTTCTGAGTGACAATTCATTGTTTGATTTGTTTCCATTCCAGCTTCGGAGGGGAAGCTTTTTCTTTCGCCCGTATGTCGTGGATTAAAACCAATTTCCTCTGGATGATGTATCGATGCGGCTGGGCGTCCAAGCCTAAACAAGAGCGCGTCTTGGCAGTGCGTATTAGGCGCGACGCCTTTGACGAGATTCTTTCGCGCGCGTACACCCCGGGCGCGCAGGCGAACGCGGGGTTGACGAAGGATGGCATCGAGGTTAGACTGCAGTGGGATCCCGATCACGCCCCCGACGGTGAAAAGGTGCAAAGGAGAGCGATACAACTTGGATTGAAAGGGGAGGTGAGAATTAAAATAATGCTTTATTTCAATTTTCAATTCAATATTTTTTTTTTTCAATTCAATTCAATTTATTTGTTCAATTCCATCAAGATTAACAAATTACAGGAATTGTAATATTGGGCGAAGACAAGAAATGAAAGATTAGACAAACATGACAGAAAGCTGATACGAGACTTAACTCAAATACAATACTAGTACTCTTCATTATCTGTGAATCAAAGTAGAGATTTTGCAATAAATAAATTACGGTCTGTTTAAATGATTTGCTTTAGCATTGTTTTATATGAATATTATCATTCATCATTAAAATTGTGAACGAAGATCTGTGTGCTATGTCGGCTATAAAATTTTACTTATACGTGTACGTATAGGGCCTAATAGAAGTGAGTCCTCGGCTGTGAAGAAAGTATTCTTTTCATTTGCGCGTATGAGAATGTATGAAAGTGAATATTGATTATTTTTTGAGCCAAGAAAGGAAACAATCCGACAGATGAAATTTGTCTAACAACATCAAACAAAACAAGATGTCGTATACCATGCTGTTTTTACTGACCAGGGGTTGAAATCACGACTAGTTTTTTTTTTTTTTTATTTATTTATTTTTTTTTTTAAGAGATGATATTCATCTCACTTGCTCTCACCTGCTTTTCACATTTCTCTGAGTTTGATTTGATTACTTCTAATGTGTCAAGTATCAGACTGAAATTTCGTATTGTATTTTCATGTTCTGTTTCAATAATTATATTCATGAAATGAATAAAGTACATGAATGTCGTCGAAGTAAACCTTTTCTATCCATATACATAGTGTGAAAAAGAACAGATATTATTGCATTGATTTTCTCACATGTTTCGCCCTCTGTAGACATTACGGAAGTACGGGACAGAATGGATCGTCAACATTCGTGACGTCACTGATTTTGTCCACGAGCAGGCCAAGAACGCAAACAAGAAACGCCTGAATCTCTTGGTGGTCGCCAGGGAACGTGTCTACCCCATATCGAATCCGAAAACAGCAAGTCTGATTGGACTGGGCTCTTGAGCAGTGACATGATCGGTTGTATGACAATGCCATGCATGGCTATACAAAAACAGGCTTTACAGAGACTGAACTGACTGTGGGCATGTGTAGCGTAACAGGATCTGTGATATCTTGTGAGATACAGGATATTTATTACGTACCATGGCGAAGATGCTGAACAAAAGGCTGTAGTCAACTCAGGACATTCTCAGGAGGTGTTGCAAGAAGTTTCAATCAATTGCAAGCTCCTTTTTTGCAATGGAAACTTGCAATTGATTGCAAGTTGCAATTGATCTATCTATTGCAAAGTTTGCAATATGATATTTGCAATCAATATTGCAACTCGACTTTCTTGCAACACCCCATTAGTTTTCAGCTACATCACGAATTTGACATATCGTGTATCTCAGGTATTATGACAACAAGAAATTGGCGACTTCATCGAAAATACTTTTTCTCTCTTTCTGCACTTTCTCCATTCCGATGAAGTGGAAAAATGTGAATCATTTTCCCTGTAGAGCTGCACAAGAAAAAAATATGTTTGTCAATAATAATACATTTTGCGCCACCTTTGTATACGTGAGACTGTCTTCCTCCCAGTGGATCTATACTCTGAATTGCAGTTATTTTATTTTTGCCGCTTAGAGTAATCTGAGCTTAATCTTGACAACGTGATGTAAACTGAACGAAAAAGAAAAGGTTAAAGAAAAACTGAAATATTCTCGTTAAAAACAGCATAAGCATACAGCTGTAGTGCAATTCGGGGCGTCATTGTCATGCATGAAAATGTCATCATAATTCACAATTTTTCCTTTTTACGGGAAGTAGCCAGTTATAGAAAAATGGTTTGTTTCATTTCTCAGTGGAAGCTCTCTTATATATAAATTTTACATAAACTCATGCAATGTATATAAGAGTATTTTTCAATCTTGTATACAGGTTGTCGGAGTTTAGAATAGTGTTGCATGCGTTTGTTGCTAAATAATTCCTCAGGTGTTTCTATCCCTAATTCCTCTGAGTCATAAGATAGGCATAGATATTAAACTTTAAAGAACTTTTCGAGTAGTTTTACGGTACGAAATTCACGTGTATCACTGCCTGGACTTTTATCTTTAATGATTACACAGTTATGGTATAGAAACAATATTCATTTTCTTATAACGGGACGCATTTTCCTTTGAATATGTCTTTCTTTGTATTAAAAGACTCGGAAACGGCCTGGGTAAATGATAATTTCGTTATTTATAACCATGTTCGCTATACTGAGGGTACACTGCAAAAAGTCCGGTGTTAAATAGTGAACACCGAGCTGGTGTTAAATTTTTGGTGCTCATTTATGGTGTTAAATTAACACCTACGGGTGTCATTTCCAAATTTTAAACTGTTTTTTGAAGAGTTTCTTAGTAACTGCACTTCTTGTTCATTTTTAATTTAAACAAGACGATCAAGAATTTTACATTAAAATACTAGATTTTTGAAAAAATGTGAAAATAAATTTACACCAAAGTAACACCAGCTGGTGTGGTCCCTTATTGAAGCTGGACGGGTGTTAAACCATTGATACTCCTAACACCAGCAAATATCAAATCAACACCATGTGGTGTCATTTTTGAATTAACACCAGTACAGTGTCAAAATAACACCAGGTGCAGTGTCAAATTAACACCACGAAGTGTCAGGTGAACACTTTTCAACACCATCACAGTGCATTTTTAACACCTGTGGGTGTGGTCCTTTATTGAAGTTTGATCGGTGTTAGATTTAACACCCGTGGTGTTAAATCTAACACCGATGTTTTTACAGTGTACCATGCAATTTTAGGGCAACATCGGCAATGTGTGCAATTCTTAACGACTTTAAGAGTCTCTTTTTGAAGTCTCCGTGTATAAGATAGTGTGCAGACACCCACTGTATATTGTGCATGGAAATTTGACTGAATATTTCTATTCTATATTCATTATTATTCATCTATTTTGTTTTATCTATTTTTACTGCAGGGTAGGCCTGTTCAGTTCTATTCAGCCCTACAGTAACTACAAACAATATATACAACATGAAAATAATAATACACTTCAAACATCAAGAGTGGATTAATGACAAATGGTAGGCCTATGCGAAAATACATGTTCATGTTGATATCTTTTTGTATGCGATAGTTATATAGACAATGAATTAATTTTGAGTAGATGCGATAGATAGAAGTTCTTATATTGAAAATTTCAGATGAATTCTAATACGTGAAGGTAATGTGTTTGTTTTCTACTGACCAGGAACGAATACCTCATTGCTTTTAAGAACTAAATACATTGTAATGAGAAAATGATCTGCAGAAATAAAGTGATTGCCATCATGATATCAAACGAATGACTGGAGATGCATGGTGCTTTTCTTTTGTCTGTTTTACTCGTGAAATTTGCAATCAGTAATTCAGGTTTCATTTATCGACATGGAATTTTCCAGAATCATCTTCTTTCTGGTAGCATGTGTCGGCCTATGCTACCACTGTTGTATCAAATTGTTAAGTTATTGCTAATTCACTGCATTATCAGTATTGTATGAAGTAAAGATGTCTAGGATTAGGAGTTCGCTTGAGTGTTCGTGTATATTGTATCGATTTTTATTTCATAAAATGAAGAACATGTAGCTTTTCTTGGAGGAGATCAACGGAACACCCATACCAAACTCTTCACAGTTTTGAAAATGACCCCCCCCCCAAAAAAAAATGAAAACTACATGTGCGCACAATGATACAAATTGCTACACAATCTTATTACCATTTCAGTCAATCCAATTCCATTGCAGTTATGCCGAGAACTCTCCGTCTAATGCTGTTATGTTTCTTCATGATTTTTTTTCTCCGCTCCATTTTCACTGCAAGTTAAGATGACACACACAACGAAGTGCAGAAAAAAAAAATGTTTCAGTACAATCGGACATTAAGACAGCTATTTGGGATTTAAAAGTTTTGCAAGTTTTCATCAAAATAGTGATGCTGTATTGGTTGCATCTAAAGTCATTTGGTATAAGTTTGGTAAGTGATTATTTCTCTCATCGGCGTACTGCACACAGTCTTTATGATGAGCAAGAAAGGGGTCGAAACATTACATCATCCATAGCATCTGTCTTCTTTTTTGTTTTGTTTTATTGACGATAAGTTTTTAACTTACTTGATTTTGCTGATAAAAAATTTACATTTATATTTACAAATCCCGAACTATAAACCTCTTGCTGTTGCTTGCTTCAAAACCCAGTTAAAACGTACCAAAGATTTAGAGTTTCACTATAGCATAGGGCCTATACAGTATTTGAGAGAAGAAACAAATTTAGCTCTTCATTTTCAAAAGTGGAGAATCGATTTTGACACCTTAAAATGTCATGCGCTGTTCTTTCAGGTAAAGTCTTTTACATAACATACGGCTACTTTATATAATAATGCATAAATAGATACACTACATGTACTATGCGTTTTATGATAGTTTCAGTTTGTTCAATTTAAATAAAACAGAAAAACAACAACAGCACTTTATTGAGAAGAGGTGACCTGGTTCAGGAAATGAATTTCCGGACTTTCACACAAAGTTATTTCATGTTAATTTTTGCCCATACCTGTGCAGAAAATTAGTGAAAAGCTAAAATGAAAGGGGAAAAAAAAGAAGAAGTTAAGAGGTATTTCATGGTATTGCGCGGCCACACCCTCGTCGAAAATGCTCACTGTCTCGTTCGACGGCTTGTCGTAGGCACAATAATCTCGCGAGCTGCGAGAAATGTGGTCGGAGTGAACTTTCAACATGGCGGGTCGCAGTGGCCATGTGGATGCTGTGAATGAACGTCGACTGAAGCCGTTGTATGGTACGTACGACAAATTCAGATGTGATGTTGAGTTGTTTCGTGTTGTGTCTGGCTTAGGAATGTAATGAATTGTTCATTTATGTGTTTGCTGAAAAGTTGTGCCCACAAGTTGACTTAATTGTGGCTCGAGGCAGTAGGCCTACATCCGTAATTACTATTTCTGATGGGGGAGAGTCCCCTGTGCTCGCTCGCTGCAAATGCACCGTGTGGTGTCCTGTGCTGTGGTGAAAGCACGCATGAAGCAGCAGCTGCAGCTTCCAAACCCAGATTGGGTGGTACGATAGAAACAGTGTTTGCAATTGACCGGAAGCTCGCTATGTAACTATGCGGGCAGACATGCCTGACCATATTTTTTGCCTGAATACTATTACTAAACAAAACCAAGCAAGCCATCAACTATGAACATTTTTTGCCTTTTGACAAACATAAAGCCAAAAGGATTCTAATGAATTTCTATGTAGGCATGGTCAGATGGTAGGCCTAGATCTAGTCTGCTTGTCAAAAAGGAATGGTGCTAACGTTAGGAGTTCTAGTGGTAATTCGTTGGTGTACTTTTGCACCTCCTTGTCAAAATTAATTTATTTCAAATTGGACAAATGATCTCCAAACATGCACAAACATAAACTCACCCTTGTTATTCAGTGAGTAACCTAACATAATTGTGTCTGAGCCTCCAAAGTCGAATAGTTATTAGAAGCTAGGCCTATGTTTTTCTTTTTCAAGTGTTGGAAGTTTTTTGATCGCTTGAAATGCTGGTCAGTAAGAATTCATTCAGCGCATGCAGTAAGGGTCGATCGTTTGATCTGAATGTAGCGGTCTCAGCACAGCGACTATTCTGTGTAGACTGTGATGTCTTTGAAAAGCTAAAATTCGTTTTTCCCTTTTCCTGAAATGAGTCTTGTGGTAGCTTCTATACAAAGCAGTTGAGTGCGTGCATGTGGGCGTGTGTGTGCAGCCCCTATCTTTCTCTTTCTTTTCTATCTTCTTTAATTTTCAGGTATTCGTAACTTTGCCTTTCCTCCCAATAAATCATTTCTTTGTGGGTTTCCTCAATTGTCTTACTTTCTTAACTTCCTATTCAATCTTACTTTCTGCCTTATCTGCACTCTGCATTGTCAATGCATGTTGCCTAATATAGTAATGAGGATACACTAGATGACTTACAGTCATAGATCAAGTGTCAGTATCGTGTTTACTTTTCAGTTTTGATAAATGAGTCATAGACCAATCTTTGCTTTGAATTATGCAGTATGTCTCTCCCCTCCCCCCCCCCCAAAAAAAAAGAGAATACAATAGGATTTTTGCCTTGTTAACTTCCAATATGATTAAACTGTCTATTTCAGGGTCTAAAAATATAACATCTTGTAACCTATATTTTGCAGAAAACCCCATTCAATTAGCTAAATGGTCACAGAGAAATGTGAAGCATGTCATGGTCACGGATATGGTTCTTCCAAATTTAGCACTTTGATGCTCTTGGAACTGCATATTAATGTGTGAACACGATGGACAGAACTTGGAGGGAAGGGATTCCTGACATGCTCTACAAAGATCCTTTGCATTTCTCTTTGGCCACTGAAGCAAATCAGATGGGGTTTTCTGCAAGACGTGGATAATGAGTTATAGTTATAGTATTTGGATTGATTCACTATTTTTAAAGGACAAGTTCACCTTCAAAAACATGTAGATTGTGTGACTGCAGCAATATTAGAAGAACACATCAGTGAGAGTTTGAGGAAAATCGGACAGTCCGTTCAAAAGTTATGAATTTTTGAAGTTTCTGCTCAGTCAAGGCTACATTTTTAGATGAGAAGACTACTAAAGCTTGTGATGTGTACAACATGTGTACAACAATATAAAGAGAGAATAAAGAAAATTCAAAATATTTTCACTTTTCTTGCATCACAAAAGAACACTTGACTTCTCTCTTTCAGAAGGCAGGGGGAATAATATTACCCTTATCATATGTCAGGAACAAGTCGAAGAAATGTGCACTTTATTGAAAAAGTGAAGTTTTGTGGAATTCTCTTTTTATTTTCTTTATATTGTTGTAGGCATATGACATCATATACTGTAGTAGTCTTCTCATCCAGCAGCGACTGTGCAGATACTTGAAAGATTCATAACTTTTGAACGGATAGTCCGATTTTCCCCGAACTTTCACTGATGTGTTCTACTAACATTGTTGCATTCACTCAGGCCACATGTATATGAAGGTGAACTTGTCCTTTAAAGTTATCATTGCGGAGGGTCCCATTGTGATTCTTATTCGGGACATACGGTATGTGCCAATAATGTTCAAATAATAAGCACTGGAAATAAATAAGTGCTGCACTCTGCTAGTTTCACCTTCTTCTCAGTGAGCATTTATACAACTCTTAAAGGTATTGTTTACGATTGGGAGCAGTGATTTAAAAAAAATGTTCCAAGTTATCATGTGATGCATAAATGTGTAAGTCAGTTGTACAGTATCACAAAACATCCTGCCATATAAAAATTGTGCAGTGCAAGCCTAATATATAAGGAGATATTACTATTTTTCTCACCAAATTATAACTGTAGATGGTTTATTCTAGATTTAGAAGCAATTTCATTATAACTATTGTTTACATTTTATATATTTAACAATACTTAACATTGATTATATTGATTAGCATTTGTACATTGGTTGTTTCTATCACTAGCTAACATTCTAGAACTATTTTGAAGCACTAAAGCTGGTTTTTTGTTTCATCTGCAAATGGCAAATAATGCCTTTAATGTAAATCTTTACATGTAAAATATGTCTTCAACAGATAACCTTGACAATGGTAACTACAAGATAGCGCTGCAGGCAGCTGACAAGCTTCTGAAGAAGCACAAAGATCTCCACTGTGCAAAGGTACGTAGGAGGAAATTAAACTTGTCTTCCCAAATAAATTGTGTGTGTTTTGCTGATATATGGCTCAATTTTAACAGACACAGATGGTACAGGTACGACCTCTAAAATGAAAGAATTTGGACACTTATGAGTAATATGAATTCCCTTAGCAATCGGCCAATTGGAGTGCAGAGATTCTGAAACCTGCTTTTGGTAGATACGTATTATGAAAAGTAATGTCAGAGATGCCAACTGCAAAATATATGCTGTATGTCATACTGTCTTTTTTGGCCAAAAGACTGCAGGTTTCATGGAAATTCTGTCTTTCCCAATTGTAGTACTACATGTGTCTATAGCAGGAAAGGTGGAATTACTGTTTTTCCACCAAAAAATACCCCTTTTCAGCCCTCAAAATACTGCAATACTGTTAATAAGATTGGCATCTCTGTAATGTATCAGTTATGTATTTGTGACCTTTACTGACGGACAGGTTCTAAAGGCTCTAGCCCTGCTGCGCATCGGCCGAAGAAAAGAGAGCTTCGCCCTGACAGAGGAGGTCGTCGCTGTGAAACCGACAGACGAACCCACACTGTCAGCACTGTCAATATGCTTCAGGGAGATGCAGAAACGTAAGAAATTCTCTGATACTTTAGCCTAGCTGTACACTATCAGCAGCAAAAATGGAGGATATATTTTGTGTTTCTTTCAGTGCTGATTTTCATTGCATTCTCTTCATGCATTTATAATCCCTTTTGGAATTACTGTGGATTTTGTATTACAAAAGCTACACTAGATAGTACACATGGCCTGAGACCCAATTTGATTAATGGCTCAGATTTCTCATCTCAGTAATAGAATGTTACACCTAAGAGAACATGTGTACATAGGATGCATTTGCATTTTGCAGCAGCAAATATTTCTAGTTTTATTATTTGAATTCAGTTCCATTTTTGGAAAGCTAAATAAAAGCAAAACAAGACTGGAATACAGCTTACACTGTCTTGATGTGTTTGACTTGTGTGAGTTTGACTTGCACAAGAGTACTTGTGTTTTGTCATTCACACTAATGCATTGAGGGAAAGTGACTAGAGCATTTACTGTTGGTGTAGCAATGAATGATTTACCTGGATATCTCTGTCTCCACCTTACAAGTGAGCACTTTACCATCTGTTTGCTAGGTGTCAGCATGTCAAAGGTTCACTGTGCAAAAGTAAACAAAGCAAAAACAGAAACAATAACATCCTAGCAACAAACAACTAACCAAACAAATAAGACCTGTAGTGCTATGAATGGGATATTTAGTGTATATAAAGATAAAACCCATGGTCAGTAGTTCAGAGTAACAATTGTTCTTTTTTGTGCTTGAAGTTCTGTATTTATAGGTATCAATTCCAAAATTAGCCATCAAGCTTTGCTGCTTTCAATTCATGAATGAACATTTAAAAAGAAAGCTGGGTATAGTTTGGCACAGGAAAGAAACTAAGTTTGTGCCCACTGTGGTCTTTTTCATTTGAGCATGTTGGGCCTGAACCCTAGTTTTTTCCCAGTCTATGTAAGCGACCATTGTTTTACCATGAATGTAGAGAAGCTTACAACTGATACTCCATTTTGTACTCCAATACTGTGTTCAGGTCTGTGCACCTAAATTGATTTGTTGTAAATATGTATCTTGATATTTACCCTGTATACAATGTACATAAAAATATGAAGACAAAATGAAAATGTGCAGTGCTTACCAGCATGAATCTAAATGTGTTTGAGCTTGATATCTTACTTCTTACCCGTTTTATTTGTTTGTTTGTTGTTGTTGTTGGGTTTTTTTTGCAGCTGAACTTATTGTGGAGATCTACTCAAGTGCCCTGAAAAGCCACCCACAGAATGAGGAGTTTCACACACATCTCTTCATGGCTCTCGTCAGGATAGGCAATGCCAAACGTCAGCAACAAGTGAGCTTTTTTTCTCGATATTTTTCTCATATTCTCTTTGTCCAGACATTAAAAGTATATCATTTGTATCATCATAAGGAACTTAAAATGTTTATTCCATGCCTTGCAATTGTTACATCTGTGAGATTTTAACCCATTGAGGACAAGCTGATTTTTTTTACAACATACATTTCCCACAGACACCTGCCCGAGTATACTTGGAAATCAAATGTCTCTTTCACAAGCGCACATATCCTACGATATCAGCTGAGCATTCTTTGTTTATTTTCATCACTGCCCGTATACACAAGTTTTCTTCAGATGATTGTTTCAGATGATTCAGTGTGTTAACAAGTTTCTAATTACGTTCAATCCGTGTTTGTTTACACAGGTTGCCATGGCATTATACAAAGTCTTCCCAAAGAACCCATATTACTTCTGGGGTGTTATGAGCGTTGTCATGCAGGTGAGTTAGGCAAAGGCAATTTAAGGTCATTGTATGCTTAATGCAGAAGGCACTTTTTGTACTGGCTGAAATTTTCGTGTACAGATAATTTTGCAAATTGCAACTTGTTGGACATTTCCCTGTGTTGTTAATTTCACAGATGTGAGGGTCTAGTAATCGTTGCTGTGATTCGGTTGCATCAATTTACGGAATTCACCAAAAAAATAAAACCACTGCAAAATTTCAGTTCTTGCAGTATAGTACTTGGTAGATGTTTAATATTTGTTAGTCTGAAGAAACATTGAAAGCAAGTATTATTTTAGAACAGTATTAGTCTATTGTTTATTTTCATGTGCAATATAGTTTGGGTTTGTTTATTTTCTTTGTATCATTGATTCCTCTTGCTCCTGGTCTCGCACTGTGTTCTAGTATGTGTTTCCAACACATTTATTTTTCAATTTGCCTATGTCCTGCTACAGGTTCAGTGAGAGATTATATCACAATTAGTTTACAAGAAGTATACTGAACTCTTTTGTTGTCATCATTTCAAGAGGGCATATTTAATTTGACAGATATTGCTTTGAAAAAAAAAAAAAAAAGAGTTCGTTATTCCAGCCAGTTACAACTGAACAAAGTCTTTTTGGAATATGATTATGTGTAAACGGTTATGATTTTCACTCAAACATGTCTGAAAGGCACAAACTGTGTTTTGGTATAGCGTCTGTGACAATTCTGAACAAAGCTGCATTTTGCACTTTTTCTTCCTCTGTGACTTCTGCACCTGACTATCATCCTCCAGGGTATAACCAGCCCGGACCAGAAGTTATCCTCCACCATGTTTTTCCCGCTGTCCGAGAAGATGGTGGAGAAGATGGTGAAGGAGAAGAAGCTGGATGCGGAGGCCGAAGTCATCCTCTATCTCATGATCCTCAACTACCTCTCCAAACACGAAAAGGCTCTGGAAATCCTCGACAGCGATCTAGGAAGTAAGTCTTGTCCCCATCTTGTGAAGAATTACGATTGGTTCAGCTCAATCGTAAGTCCCCCAATCAATCATAACTTTGTGACTGATTTGCCAATCCATCTTATGAAAACATTGTGATGAAAATCAGTACTAACTTTTTGGCCTGAATCAACAGTAAATCTGTCTATAGTTGTGATTTATTCTAAATCAATCACAGCTTTCACCAAAATTGTTGTGTTAGCAGGTCATAATTGATTGTTGTAACTAGACTGCATGTACTGTAAAGCCAGAAATTTCTGCATGCATTTTAATTTTGCGAATTTTGCAAGGGCCAAGATTCATTGAAATTAAATGCATGAGAAAGTCCTTGTCTACACTATAATGCATTAGATGCTGCACAAATTTCATGCCACAAATATTTCTTCCTTTACAGTATACTTTATGGCCTGTGGCAATGAGTTCTTTAGTCTCTGGCCATGGGTGTGGAGATAGAGTCTTATTTGTTTGATTTGTAGTCTTTTTTAACCCATGTGATATTTCTTTCTGTCTTACGTGGTCATGATTCTCTTCTCAACTGCTAATCATACTTTGCCACACCCTCAAAGTCTTATTTTGCCTTGAGAAATAATTCAGTTTGTGTCTCAGTCTTTTCTGTTATTATCATGTCTTTTATCAGCCTCTGTTGATTGTCAACGACAGTGTAAGTAAGCCCATCATTTTTGTTGTTGCAGAACTAATGAACAGCGAGTTTCACGGGATTCCGTGCCGGAAAGCTGAACTCTACTTCAAGATGGAGAAATGGGCGGAGGCCAACAGTGCCTACAGAAAATTGCTGCAAAATGAGTATGTGCATTAAATCCATTTGCTCCTGTGTAAAACTAGATGGGCATCTATTTACTTCACTGCCATATTAAGGAGGAGAGTTTTTAGTGTAGCATCAATATGTTTTGCTGGATGAATTTGTTGCAAGGGATAAATTTATACAACTCAGGTCATTTTATTTTTCCTTCATCTGGAATAGGAGGTCAAAGAAATGTGATATAAAACTTGCATGTGAATAATGTGTTGTTCTGACATTCTGACACTAATGTCAGAAAATGCTCAGAATGAACCAATAATATTGTGTGAACAGCCCAATAAAGGATGTTATCAGGGAATGCTGTCATTGTGTCTACATTGTGACTTAATGCTTATGATCCTACTATGTGATAATGTAGTCTTTATTGCGAAATACAAATCTCTGTGTATGCATCTACTGTGCGATATTCCATTCCAGCCAGTTAAGCAGTGAAGTTTGTTCCTCGCAAGATATGTGATGGTGGATTTAATTTAGTATTGCTGCATTGTGTAAAAGAAAAAAAAAAGTGTTAATTTTAATGAATCTGCAACATTAACGACAAGCTTGATGAGTTTTGTATGAGTTTTGCATTTAACTCTCAAACAAGTGACTTCATGATGCTCTTTTAGACTGTGTTTGTTGAATGCTTTTTGTGAATTTCTTCCCCATTGCAGGCCAGATAATTGGTCTTTCTATGAACAGTACTACAAGTCGGCATTCAAACTCATAGACTCGGCATGGACACCCCCAGAGAGTGAGGAGTAAGTGGCATCCAGAACTTTGTTAAACCCTGTCTGTGCCAGGAACTTTGGACAGTGAATACAGTGCTGTTGGGTTTTCAGTGCCAATTGGCACTCAATGCACGCAAAGGGTTAATGAAGAATAAACTAACAATGTTCATGCGGTCAGTAACTAGTCAACATTTGGGATTTTTGTTTTGTTTTGTATGGTTTCATTGATCCACTAGAGGTTAAAGGCAGTTATCATTTTCCAACTATCAAAAACATTGGGACAAATAGATTTAGGTTTAAGGTAATTGCTCAACATCGTTGCTGCTTCTAAAGCAAAGATACAGATATAATGACAACCCAGCTACTCAAAACAGATTGTTTACATACAGGAGTTTCAAATATTGTTGTTATGTTTGCTGAAGTAACATATGTGTTGTTTGAAGCAATATGCTTTCTCAGTTTTGCCATGTTTTATGGCATTGTGGGGCCTACTTAAAGTTTAATTTGTTGCTCATGAAGGAAATATGTAGTGACTGAGAGACTTCTTTCTTCAGTCAAGCTATAGCAGTTACATTAAATGCATTCAAGTAGCATTATATATGGCACACATACCCATTTTTTGTCTGCTCCTATTTTCAAATAATGTCATTATTTTGTTGTTATCAGCATTTCATTTGTAGTGCAAAGACGAACACAGTTTTCTTATCAAACACCATCTCGATAAAATGTCCTAAATAATCTCAAATTGTGACCAACCCTGACCAACAATCAAATCTCTGCCGCCACGCCCACAGAGAAAAGTCCAAGCTCGGTCAGGTGGACCACACCCTGGATCTGGTGGTCAGCTTCGTCGAGGAGCGGGTGGAGGCGGAGATGGCCAAGACCAACACCAGTGGGGATGCTGGGGGTGGCCGGATGCTGAGGGGACCGTTCTTGGCCCGCCTGGAGCTGCTGAGGCAACTTGTTGAAAGGGGGCATGAGGAAGAGGCGGCAGCCAGGGAGAGAATAGGTGCATATCATTTCCTGACTCAACTCCCAAGCTAACAAACCACCAATGTCTCAAATGTTCCCTCATTATCTTCTCCACTAAACCACAGTTCAAAACTAGAAAAGCACTCGGAGAGCGCAGACCTCTGCCAAGCAGTTCATTTCCACCCATACACACATGCTGAAAATCACCCAATATGATAAAGAAGCCCTGTGTTTAATTCATCATATCAGCTTCCTGCTACGCGGCACCTTGAGCTGTTCATTGACCCTAGTTGTCAAAAGCTAAAAAGGAAAATCCTTCAAAAATTCATAAATATTCCTGGATCACTACCAAAATTTAATCATCAGTTCCATGTGTCACTATCAACTTTGCCTGTAAGTTTCATCCAATATACTTTTTGAGTAATTTCCAAACAGACAAACAAACAAACAAACCAACGCCGACAAAAACATAACCTCCTTTGGCAGAGGTAATTAATGAGGAGGGCTTAGATGTTGTGAAAGAGAATACAATTTTAACTCGAAGACCAGCTTTTAGCTTTCTGTGGAGGATACAAGTTTTTCTCATGATTGATATATAGGTACACTTCCAAGCGTGGAATTTTCTAAAGCTACTTGTTGAAAGAGGGTGTGAGGAGGAGACGGCAGCCAGGAAAAGATTAGGCTCAAATCTTTTCAAGACTCCACTATGAATCCCTCAAACTAAAGTCTCAGATATCTCGTCATTGTCTTGTCCACTAAACCACTGTTCAAAATTAATGAGGAGGGCTTAGATGTTGTGAAAGAGAATGCAATATTAACTCACATGACCAGCTTCTTGCTTTCTGCGGGTGATACAGGTTTTTCTTATGATTGAGGTACATTTCCAAACATGGAAAATTTGTGAAGATTTGTCTGCGAGTCAATTGGAAGCCTTGTGAGATGATGGCATTGCCACTTCATAGTCATATGGTTGCAACCTGTATTATGGTTCGTGCAAGCATATAAAACTTTAAAATTCCTTAATTTTCATATCATAGGTCAGATTGTGATGATCCTTCCACTATTCCATTTCATTACACTCCATCTGTCAAGACAAGTTCAAAGAGATTGTGGCATTGCACTGTGAGTGATAAGCAGAGGATGAGATCAGATCGGCAGTGCCTGTTATCGGATCTTGGCGGCTAACAGCATAATGTTTTCTTCCATGTTGGGAACATCTCGTACGCTTGTGGGGGAGACTTTGTTTGCTTATGGCATCTTGTCATATTGGTTAGATAAATGGTGACAACTATAAGACATTATTGCCCAGCTTCTTATTAAAGGAGACCTCCGGATGGTTTTCAGATTTTTACATTTGAACAGTATTATAAATTAGTTATACTGAGGACAGAGTTTCATAATTTATAATATTTGGGATGAAGAATAAGAATATTTTCAAAATTTAGAATAAATTGCAAGGAACAAGGAAAATGACATGGCAGAGTCACCAAAAGAATGCATGAGTTAGGGCTCAAGGAAGCAGCACAAAAGAAGAAGGCATGCATAGATCATATACAGGTGAACTCGCAAGCAAAGCAGTCTTGTAATGGAATTACACTGCTACATTTCTGAAATATGTGAGCCTCCAATGTCATCATCCTTGTTCACTGTAATTTGTTTGATGTTATTCAAAGTATTGTTTCTCTGCTCAAGAACCACAATAAATTCCACAAATCTGTACATGGCGATGTCGATTTATTTACTACATGATGTGAAATTATGAAAATCGTGTGGAATGCCCCTGTAAGTCTTCATACATTCGTCTGTCTCCGTCTATGTAGGTACTGCACCAGACCTTGTCAGGCACTACCACTCGCTGTTTGGAGCCAAGTTCTGTTGCTATAGCGACCTGTGTCGCTACACCGACCTCCTCGCTGGGGAGGACGGTGCCATCTTCACCCAGAGCCTGGTGGATGCCAGGTCCCCCAATGCAGAGGAGGAGGGGTTGTCAATAGCGACATCGGTGAGTTCCCTCATCTTCGTTTAGCAAACGCTGCGTTGGCAGCATGTGTTACTGTAAAATGAGGAATGTTCTCATACATTTAAATTTTGCGATTTGCGCGAGAGCCAAGATTCACAAATTTAAGAAGCACATGAAAGCTCTTGTCTACACTATAATTGTTGATTGTTAGAGGCAATTTTATGATGCGAAAATATTGTGTTTTTCAGTAATTTGAAAACTTGTTAGAAAAAATGCCTCCTGATTCTCCTTAAATCAGAAGTATGTTGCTCTCCCCAAATTGTCATTTTCTCAAATTACAATTGTAATCAGACATGGAAGGTTGATTTAATCTAGTTTCAGTCAGATATTAGCCAGAGCATAGTCTGAGTCACAGAAATCCTTCGCTAGTACTGAGACTTTCAAGGGAAAGAGATTGAGAGGGTAGACCCACCCCCCCCCCATTAAAAAAAATGGTAAAAGACATTACAATTTTCTTGACCTGCAGGTAAGGAATGACAAGGATTCCAAGCCTTAAATAGCAATATTTGGAGAGGCTTGTGCTACCACCAGCCTGTGTTTAAAGCCTCTTTCTGTCTTGCCTGCCAACAGATCAAGGGTTTGCAAAGACACCTGAATACCATCCAGCTCAGCAGGCGGCTCGGCATCCAGGCCAACCTGTCCATCTCCGAAAAACTCGACGTCGCCATGGAGATGGCCGCCACCCATCGGCAGAGCCTGCGCCTCGCTGCCGGCAACATCACCGCCGACCACCAGTACGCTGACGACTACCTCTTACTGGCAGTGCATATTCTCCTAGATGTGTGGGAGGAATCAGGTTGGTTGATTAGGTGTTCTTTGTGAAAGCCAACAACTCTGCATCATCAGCATCTTTCTTCCAGTTACAATGTTGTCGGCCTCATGCCAAAAGGGCCTTAACACCATAGACTTTGTACACTGTTAGGGCCCTTTTGGCATGAGGCGGACGATATGGTCTTCTTTGTCTAGGGTAGCCTCTTCAGTGTTGCTACTGCTCTACCGGAGGGGCCTGCCATTATTATTACCCTAGCATTGCCAGGTACCCATTTATACACCTTGATCAAGAGGGACATAGTGGTCAAATTTAAACATCTTAATGTAAGCACTTGATGGGATTTGAATTAGGGACTTCAAACTGATAGTCAAGAGCCCTATCCTCTATGCCATAGTGCCCCTTCTTTATTTATGTCCAGGGAATTAAAGGGTGTCACATACTTTGTGATAGGAATCGTTGTTTGGTATATGATGCATACATTGTAGCAAATCTTTGTGAATTTGCTGCTTCCTTTAATTAAAATTTAGTGGCTTAACTGTCGAAGAAGGAAACACGTCATTTCAGCTCAAATTTGAAGCTGCAGCTTTATCTCATGATGAAAAGACTCGTTTAGTATTATGAGAGAAGGTAGAGAGTAATCAAGCGCATCAAATTTACTCTCACCTGCATGTTAACACAGTGCATGTTTTTTTTCACCTACATGCCTCCAGCAAATGGATGTGTGATTTTGATTTGGAGACTCGAAGGTAAAAAAAGTTCTATATATCTTATTCTTCCCTCCAGAGAACGACAAGCACTTGTGGAAAGCTATCCTTCTGCTCGAAATGGGGATCAAGAACAGCCAACACAATAGCCAGATGAAGCTCTTGCTCATGAGGTTATATTGTCTTGCAGGTAAGCATGAATGGTCAGGGGTCAGAGGTGAACGGGTCAAGAGGAGTCAGTGTGGATGACCAAATTCTACGCATGTATGCAGTGCAAGTGGAACAGTGATATGATGCATTTCACAAAATTTTATCATGGTAGTGTTTTGAGACATACCTTGGGAATGCACTTCTCAACCGATGGGCTGCAAAGCTCTTACAGGTGGGTGGCGATTTTGGCCAAATATTAAAGAAGAAAGATTTGCATTCGATCTAAGTCAATCCAAAAAAATTCATAGGAGCCAAAATGGGCCTTCGGTTGATAGGTTGAGAAGCTCAGGATGACATGACTGCATTGCTAGTGATATGTCAATGAGGGTGTGGTATACTGAAATCATACTTAAAGAGGTTCTCCTTTATATGTATTTTTTTCTCTTCTTTTTTCTGTGTTTGTCTTTGCAGGTGCATTTGGTCCTGTACCAGACCTCTTCACTAGTCTAGACATCAAACACATACAGCAAGACACACTAGGGTAAGAATAACAGCATGTCCCTCATAGGAAATTATTCACTGAAGACATCTTAGGAATTTTAGAACTTCATTTCAGTTTTGACAGCCCATGATACATTATGAGGATCTGAAATGTTTGGATATGATTTGGAAAAAGCACAGCAGTTTCCATCAATTCCAAGTTCATTTAAATAGTCCTTCCAGCTGCAGCGCATTTTGTGCAAACAGTTTGGGAACTATTTGAATGGCAGTCACTATTGTCGTACCTAATCAGAGGCTGTGACACGAAGCAATGTTGAAATGCATTTTCAAAGTTTACATGTTCATATGTTCTTCATCAAATTGCAATAAAAGAGAGAAAAATAGTATGTGATAAACCATATAAAATGATGTGTACTTGGTGCTATACAATACTGCATACAGCAGAGTACTGATAATCCCGACTTCAGTTATTTGTATCTGAATACACTGATATTGTTTGAAGTTGTTAAAGAGACCCACGAAGTGATGGGAAATTGATTTAATGTCTGTCTTTGCTTTAAAAGCATATGCCAATGAAATATGTATAGCATGACAATGATTTCTATGAAGAAAAAACAAAGAATAATTGATAGTGTTTGCAGAATTTATCAAGTTTATAAACTTTTGATGTGACATAGGTATCTTGCTCAGACATACAGAAAGATCGATAGGTAGATAAAATTCAAGACAGCTAGATATACACATACATATGTTGATGGATACATAGATATAAGAATTATGTGTACAGAAATAGTGTACGTACACATGAAATGTAATTGCATGCTGTAGATTTTGCTCTAGGAATGACTGTTGCATTTTGAAGATGTTTAACTAGTCACTGATTGCCAAGAGACACAAGACATCTTCAGCCAAGTATCATGCAATCTTTTTTTCTTGCAGGTACAATGCAGCAAGGTTTGTGAAGTCGCTGGGTCACTTTTCGTCGGCCAATGCGCTGTACAATTCAACGCTGCGCTTTTTCACCTCAAATCACAAAGATGTAAGTCTGTGTTTGTGTTACTGCCACTAGATCAGTGTCAACTGATGTCTCCCCAGCTCAAAGCTGATTTATAGTTCTGCCAAGTACTGATATGTGTGTGCTCTACGTGGTTTTAACTGAGGGTATGAGGGATTGCATTCATCCAGTTTGAAAAGTTGACTCGGTGACCAGGCGTCTTGTTTAGAATGAATGTACTTTGGTTCACCATGGATGCAAAAATTGTCATTAGGTGTTTTCTGATGGAGAATGGAACTGAATATTAATCTCCATATGACCTTTGGACATATTGAGACAGAAGGCTATACTTCCAGATAACAGACTGATGTACAGACAAACAGACATGTATGCTAAGTTCAGTGTAAATCAGTATGCTGGAGAGTGGGGAAGTATTAATTTATGGTAAAGTTGGCAGTCTCGTTTTGAATCAGCTTAAGTTTTGAATACTAATTAAAGTATGGCTATGAGCATTTTCTGAATTATCTTCTTTTAAAATTGTTACAAAAGTTTGGTAATAAACATTTTCCTTGGTTGATAGGAATTATTATTTTTTTTTCTTTGTAATAACTCTAATTTTGATCTTGTTTTTTATGCCAACCAATAGAAAACATTCAAAAACATATGTTTTGCTTCTTTTAAAATTGATGGCCTTTGTGAAATCTCCTCCTTCCTTCTCCTTTATTGTTTTTGTTTTTTGTCTTCTGCTTCCACACCAGACAACAGAGCACATCATAGCAGCGTACAAGTTTGGTTCCTTTCACAAGATCCCAGAGTTCCTGGCCTTCAGGAAGCGAGTCCAGCACTCGCTTCACTTCGCCCAGACGACGGTGGAGAAGATGCTCCTCGACATCATGCTGGAATCAGAAAGGTGAGACGGGAGGCGGGAGCAAAAGGGAGGATGCCACTGGGGGTAGGAAGGCAAGATGATGTGGTGCATGGAGTCCAGGGTGATATCGACGATAAAAATGATAAGGTGGTGGAGGGGTAAACAAGGGGATATTGCAAATGGTAGAAAGATGAGGTGGTTGAGAACAGAGTCCACAGTGCCATCGATGATGGAAAGGATTAGGTGGGAGAGAGATAAATGGGGGTATGCTATGAATGGTAGTTTCCAAGGCGAGGTGGGCAAATGGCTAGAATGGAGGACATCGCAAATGATGGGTAGTTAAGTTTCCACATGGATATGAAAGTGGATGTGACAGTGGATGTGGAGGATTTCACAAATGGTAGGAAGGTGAGATGGTGGAATGAAAAGAAGGGAATATTACTAATTGAAAAAAAAAATCAAGATAGTAAATGCTGAGATGGTAAATGGGTTAGTCAGAGGACATGGATGATGAAAAACAGATGAATAATGATGCTAGCAATAATTCTTTTAAGAAGATGCTGATGATGCAGACTACCCTACTGCTGCTGATGAGTTTGATGATAGCAGCAGTTTGATTATGGCAATGTTGATGTGTTGTAGTGATGATGATGAGGAGAAGGAGGAAGTTGATGGTGATATTGGTGATGATGTAAATGATGAAGGTAATTATGTCAGATGGCCACTGCTCTTGAGTCTAAATCATGGATAAGGCATCAGTGCTGATGTTAGTGTGTCTATTGACAGAACATGAAAAAATTGCTAGAATAAGTCAAGTTGCTTACTGCCATTTTTATATTAAAGCTTAGGTGTGTGAAGTAAAAGTTGGCTGAAAATGTAAAGATGCACTGGTGAAACAGATTATCATTCTGTTGACATATCCTTTGAAGCATTTTACTCCATAAATGTGTCTTTTTTATGTCTCTTTTCTTTCTCTTTTCTCTCACAGTGGCAATAAGTCATTTGAGTTTGTAGTGCAAGATATGGAAATCATCCCAGCAAATGGTAAGATATTTATTTAGGAGCATCAATCATAGAAGTTACAGAATACAGTCGACTCCTGTTGTAATGACGTCCTTGGGACTGGCAGTTTTCTTTCGTTATATCAACATTTCGGGTTAATTGAACAAAGAAACAATAAAAAAACACAGAGCAAATAATGTTGAGACCTGAATATTTACTTTGTTGTAACCAGAATTTCGTTGTAACTGTGTTTGTTATCACAGAAGTGAACTGTATCAGCAAAATTGTGTTCTCCTTAGGGAGAAAGTTGCATTTAATTTATAAAAAGCAATTGGATATTAGTGAAACTTGTAGCATATTTATGCAACATGACTTCTGGAATATTGATAAATCATTGAAATGTGCCATTGGTAATACAATAATCTTGGTCAAGTGTCATTGATATGAGAGTTGAGTCGGCTATTGAGATGAGCTAATATTTTCCCAATCTCCTTTGTCTTCTTTCTGCAGATGACACAGAGTGGGAGTTGCTAAGAGACAATAGGGATCTCCACTGCTTTGTCTCATGGGCACCCAAGGAGCGGTAAGTCTTGGAGAGCTTTTAACAAGCATGAATATACAAAACTTCCCTGAAACCAAGACTTTTTTGTTTTCAAACATGCAAATAGTGAAATTAAAAACTGTAGAATGTATGATCTTTATGTATATAGATGTATATGTACTGTAATTGTGGAAATTTTCGCGGTGTTGAAATTTTCGTGCATTTCGCGCAACCAGAAGCTAGCACGAAAATTGCATGCCATATGTCCCAGTAGTTGATGTCTTGATTCCACGGAATTAAAAACATGCGAAACTCTTCTTACCCGGTCAAGCACAAAAAATTAGTTGCGCGAAAATATCCACGTTTACAGTATGTATATTTCGTTTCAAGATTTTATTACGAGGATTAAATTTGATGACCATTGGTGATGTCATTGTCATGGGGTTACCTGTTCTTTCAAGTGCATGTCAGGCCTCTCTTTACATGGGGGAAGTAGTTATCACATGGTTACCAAAAGTAAGCAGTTATAACAATCTCATTGCTGGAAGGAGGAATAGAGGAAAGGCTACACCCTTTCTCTCACTTTTTCATGCCAATGGCCACAGGACACATCAGTGAAGTTTGAGGAAAATCGGACAATCTATTCAAAAGTTTACTGAATTTTTAAAGTTTTAACTTAACCTAAAGCCCATCATCACTGGTTAAGAAGACTAGAGCCATTCCTGATGACACAGTAGGACAATGGCATAAAGAAAAATAGAGAAGTCAACATGCTATCATTTTGCTAGCATAATGACAGAGCTCTCAACTTACCTCTATCAGAAAACAGGAGAATATTACAACCACCCTGTATGTATGTCAGCAGCAGGTTGAAGGAATTCATATTTCGTCTGTTGAGAATGAAAAGGGCGTTAAGTTGTCTCGAACACTATGGGTTTTGTGACAACTTAACGACGATTTTTAATAAGAAGTGAACATTTTTACTGAAATTTTGTCCTGCAAATGGCAGACAACTCAGTGAGGAGGACGCCGCCATCTCGTCGGAACAAGAAAAGCGGTGGTTGAGGCTACGCAGTCTGTTGCTAAGGGCCCTCTCGGCCGCTGCCCACCTCTCGCCACAACACCTCCCCAGTCTGACGCACGCGGAGAACGCGAACGCGCCGACAGCAACGGTAACTGAGAGCAACAATGGGGAGGCCATGGACAGGGGCGAGGTGCTGAGGAGGCTGATCAAGGAACTCAGCAGCCACGCGGCACTACTCAGGGAGGATCCAAACTTAAACAAACGGGTATAGCAATGATAATGATTGTTTCTTTTAGGTAGCACCATTTCCTGCCACTCTGTGATTCTTGAAGCAGCCTGTGATATTTAAAGGGAAGATAAACCCCAAGAGCAATGTGGATTGAGTGAAAGCAGCAACATTAGTAGAACACATCAGTGAAAGTTTGAAGAAAATCGGACAATCGATGCAAAAGTTATGAATTTTTAAAGTTTTGGTGTTGGAACCGCTGGACGAGGAGACTACTAGAGGTTATGACGTATGAGTGGACAACAATACCAAGAAAATATAAAGAAAATTCTACAAAAATCCATTTTTCATGAACATTACAAATTCCATCAACTTGATATTGACATATGTTAGGGGTAGCAATTATTCCCCCTGCTTTCTGAAAGAGGTTGGTCCATTGCTCTTTCATAATTCTAGAAAAGTGAATTTTTGTTGAATTTCCTTTATATTTTCTTTGTATTGTTGTCCACTCATACGTCATATCCTCTAGTAGTCTCCTCATCCAGCCGTTTCAACACCAAAACTTTAAAAATTCATAACTTTTGCATCGATTGTCCGATTTTCCTCAAACTTTCATTAATGTGTTCTACTAATGTTGCTGCTTTCACTCAATCCACATTGCTTTTTGGGTTTACCTTCCCTTTAAAATACAGTCAAACCTTCCTTAGTGGCCACCTGCTTAAAAAAAAACCTTCCTTAGCGGCCACCTCTTAAAAATTCTCCCAGAGAGAAAAGCCATGTTAAAGACCCTGTCTATGATTATCACTTTTTTTTTTTGTCTTCCTTGGGTGCCTGGTATAGACAGGTTTGACTGTGTAACTACAGGGTAACCTCTTATAATGATGACCAAGATACCAAACCAATTTCCTTGTTATATCAGGTTTCTCATATAAATATAAAGAGTTTGGACATGAAGCCTTGCATTTCAGGTATGTGTGAGTTATATAATGATAGCACTTCAACAGCTAAGTAAAAAGAACAGGACTAATGTGCTGTGTGTAGTTTTTAAGTTGTTAAGTCATCACTACTACGTATCAAAATTGTGTCAAATACACATTTTTATGCCTCCGCCACGAAGTGGTCCCGGAGGCATTATGTTTTCGGGTTGTCCGTCCGTCCGTCCGTCCGTTGTCCGTCCGTCCTTCCGTCCGTCCTTCCGTCCGTCCTTCCGTCCGTCCGTCCGTCCGTCCGTCCGTCCTTCCGTCCGTCCGTAATGAATTTTATGGACAAGGTAACTATCGAAACCTGTTGAGGTATCCTTATGAAACTTGGCATGTATGTGTATTGAGGGGTGAAGTTGTGCCTATCAACTTTTGGGTGCACATGCTCAAGGTCAAAGGTCAAAAGGTCAAGGTCAAATACATAAAATTTCACTATTTCCACCATATCTATTGAATGCCTGAAGATATTTTCTTGAAACTTAGTGTATACATGTTTTACCCAATTAAGATTCTCTGGTGAAAGTTTGGGTCATGAAGTCAAAGGTCAAAGGTCAAAAGGTCAGGGTCAAATACATAGAATTTCACTATTTCCACCATATCTATTGAATACCTGAAGAGATTTTCTTGAAACTTAGTGTATACATGTGTTACCCAATTAAGATTCTCTGGTGAAAGTTTGGGTCATGAGGTCAAAGGTCAAAAGGTCAAGTAAAAATATTAAAACTTCTTTTTTTTCTCCGTACCTTGGAAATTTGTTCAAGGTATCTTCATGGAACATAGTATATACATGTACTGACTGGAAGTGATTATCTAGAGAATGTAGGGTTCATGGGGTCAAAGGTCAGGGGTCAAAGGTCAAGTCCAAGACTTCAAAATTTTACTATTACCCTCATATTTATGCAATGCCAGCAGGGTTATTTTTTTACACTTGGTGTATGCGTGTGTAACCTAATAGAAATTCTCTGGAAAGTTTTTTTTTTTTCTCTTTTTGCCTCAAAGGTCAAAAGGTCAAAGATCAAGTGAAAGTGCTGAACTAACTTTTTCCTCCATATCTCGGAAGTGGCTCAAGTTACCTTGAAACTTAGTACATATTATGCATGTTCTACCTGAAAGTAATTATCTTATGAATTTTAGGGTCATGGGCCAGATGAAAATGGTAACAATTTACTATTCAATCCAGAAATTGCACTTTTTCTCCACACCTGTACCTTGAAAATTACTCAGTGCCTAAATGTATGAATGGGTCAGTCAAGTTAAAGTCCTTAAATCCCTAGATACATGCTCTCCTATTCATCCAATTAAACCTACGTCAAGGAAGGTGAACATTCAACACATTTGTGACAAACTTGTCATTCCAATATTTTGCCAATTTTGTGAAAATGTAATCACACAGTGTCCACATGTACTATCTAGACCTATTGGGAAAATCATGCATTATGGCGGAGGCATACCAGTCGCCAAAGCGACATTTCTAGTCAAATTTGAATTTACTAGAGCTTATCCTAGCTTGATGTATTATGACCAGTCATGAGAATAGCACTTTCATTTTCCACCCACTTCCTTCCTCCCACATTCATAATGTTGCTTGCACAGTCCCACAAGTACTCATATCTCACAACCTGGGCAGTTTCGATTTCAAGACGCACTCATTTGACAGACATGGCAACCTTCGATTAATTGAAAGATAATTGATTGACAATTATCAAATTTTGATCCCTCCTCATGCAGTATCCACTACAAGGACCACCTCAGACAGCGACAGGTGAATACTTGGCAGGGAACCATGACTCTCTCCTACTAGCTGGCCTCAGATTAGTCCTCAACGTTTATGACTTCTCAAGCCTCAGTTCAGGTGAGCGATCCTCCTCTCAGAAGAGGAAGGAGAACTAGAAGTGTGGCAGTGATCACCCAGTCTTAACAAGAGGAAGCCAGGAAGGCAAACGAATGATGCCTTGATGAGACCTTTTTGACACTCCTTGTTTTGTCTTGTTTTTGTTCTCTTTTATTTTTCACTTCTAGTCAGCCCATGAATAGTTTGGGGGAAATGACAGGGAAAATTATAGCATTGCCGTTGTCATTATGCTAAGATGCGGAATGGTTGTTTTTATGGATCATGCCATACAGAAATATTTTTTTTGTATATTTTGATTTCATTTTTGTTGGTCTATGCTTTACAAAGGGTGAACATCTATGTATTGTCTGCTTTACCAATGTAGAGTGATATTTTAACACAGCATGATGCGGTCAGGTCTTGTTCTCTCATGGCCCGTGAGGAATTGATTTACGTCTCAACCATTCTTACTTTGTTATTGTTGCATTGCAACTTTGACTAGCGCTTCTCTTCATTGGTTTTCCTCATGATCTCTTTTCAGAGGATGCAAGCTATGAAAAGATGCAGACCACGATATACGATTTGTCGCAGGAGTTACTGACCACCCTCAGGGGTAAGTAAATAAAAAGTGTTGCATGGATGATTGTGCTGAGACGATGACTTAACGGTAAGGGAACATTCATTGTGTTCCATTCCAAGGGTTTTTAAGTGTTATATAGGGGTGTACAGCCTCCTCAAACATCTTGTGTGTTCCTGATAGCAAGTGTCGCCATTTTTTTTTTTTATGCCTCCGCCAACGAAGTGGCCGGAGGCATTATGTTTTTGGGTCATCCGTCCGTCCGTCCGTACGTCCGTCCGTATGTCCGTCCGGTTTTGTTTTTGTCGATATCTCAAGAACCGTGTGGTGGTTTTACATCAAACTTGGTATGAGGGTATATCCTGGGGGGATAATACTTTGTTTGGATTTTAGGGTCACGGGGTCAAAGGTCACAGGTTATTTTGTTAAAAAAAAACTTTTGGTACAGTATTTTACATAATATGAGACATGAATGTTTAACTTGGTGTGAGGGTAGAGTATGACAAGACAAATATTCACTGGTATTTTGGGGTCAAAGGTCAATGGTCACAAAGGTCCTTATGATATAACAAAAATAGAATATTTTTATAATATTACAGATGTTAGACCCATAAACTTCAGTTTAAAGCCACTGATTAACATTGTGTTTGATCGATTTAAAAAAATCTAAAACTGAGCTGCCTGACCAGTCTAATTATGTTCAGATGGATGACAAAACAAACAAGAATGCAAAAATAATGAAAGTAACACATTAACTATGAAGATATCTATGATAATTGCATTTATTCTCGGTCCGAGAATAATTCTAGCACAGTAGTCTATGGAGGTGATTTCAAAGTGATTATCTTAGGAATTTTAGGGTCAAAGGCCAGATGAAAATGGTAACAATTTACTATTCAATACAGAAATTGCACTTTTTCTCCATACCGGTACCTTGATAATTACTCAATGCATAAATGTATGAATGGGTCAAAGTCAAGTTAAAGTCCTTAAATCCCCAAATACATGCTCTCCTATTCATCCAATTAAACCTAGGTCAAGGAAGGTGAACGTTCAACACATTTGTGACAAACTTGTCATTTTAATATTTTGCCAATTTTGTGAAAATGTAATCACACATTGTCCACATGTACTATCTAGACCTATTAGGAGAATCATGCATTACGGCGGAGGCATACCAGTCGCCGTAGCAACATTTCTAGTTTCTTCACCAGATTGGTCAATTTCCCATAGGAGTCATTTTTGTGGCATCCTCTCACCAAGCCAATAGCACATACGGCACAGCTTTTGTGTCCTGTGCACAGAGTATGCTTTATACATTTGTGCTGTTATTGTAAAACTGGAAACATTTGCAGCATGAAACTTAGCAGATTGGAGCCGACTGCCTTTTTCGCAGCATGAAACTTGTGTGGATAGCCACTGGCGTTCAATGGTGTAGACAAACATTTTTATGGTCATTTTACATTCATGATTCTTGGCTCATCGCGAAATTCGTGAAAGCTTCACGCATGCAAACATTTGGGGTTTTGCAGTAGTCCATGTGATATGCTTGTATTTTGATGCCATGTGTGTGGTTTTTTTTTTTTTTTTGGGGGGGGGGGGGGTGGATAGCTGGTGGCTTCTTGAAGCTGCTTTATTAGTGCCAGTCATTGTCAACTTTCCAATGTGTTCAACTCTGCTGCCACCTGTTTTGGGGGCATTTTGAGAAGAAAGGAAGGGGAAAAAACAAGAACAAAATGACTGCCACTGATGAATGTCATGTCATTCTTATCTGTGTGAAGGTTGGTTATCATAAATGCATTGTCATCATCCTCACAGACTCCCTCAGGAGAAGCAGAAGAAGTATCGTCATAGAGAAGGATGAAGAGAAGACTCTGGACAGGAGGATGCTATCGGAGGTGGAACAGCTTGTGGAGGTAGGTTGACATTGAACCCCCTTGCAATGTTTAACCCCAGTGGGATGGGACCTAAACCTAGGAATACACTGACATCACATACACACATACAATAATGCTGGTAATGATCATGTTAATGATATGAGGTGTTGACACAGATTACAGAATAGGAGGTAGTCAACATTGGAAAGAATTCTTGCATGTTTGCAAATGGTTTGACGATAATAATTATTTGATACGATATTGGTATTAATAATGATGTGGATGACACTGATACCATTGTTGTGCTCATTGTCATCTCAAGGAGGTTTTAGAGAATGGAGTCACAACCGTCTTATTTCCTTTGCTAGATGTTCGAAGCCGCCGCTCAAAACTATTTGAAACATGTGCCAAACAGGATCTACCGCGCAGATACGAAGACAATTGACTCGTGTCTCATTGCATAATCACCAGCCACTTTCAAAGGAAGATATGTTTTTGTAATGGTAATTACTTTTCGCTATCCCTTCTTATAAAAGGTAGGTGGTACAGACACGAGGATGCGCGAATAGAAATTGAGCAAAAAGTACTGAAATAAAGATGAAATTACTCGACTGCGCATATCCGGGCACTAATCTGATATAACTATTAATAAAGAATTATACTTGAAGATTATTCCATATTCTGTTCATTTGTGGAAATTCAGCGGAAAAGTGATAAAACCAGCTTTCCAGGATAGGACAGTTTTAAACATTTTCACATGATACAGCTCTGATTTACACTTCTGCACATATTTCTGGACGGAATTGACTTTTGTTTTATATGCTTTATCATTAAGTGAAATTTCATTTCATTTCATAAATAAATAAGCAAAATGTGGCCAACATTATGATAACGTTCAAAATTAATCTTCAGATTGCTCAGCAAGATGGCGGCGTCGAACATCGATCATCAAAGGCACAAGTGCACCTGTGGAATTCTTTTGTACATCTATAGAAATCTGACAACTGTATGAATAATTACAGCCAGTTGGAACTCCATGTATAGAACCTCCTTGGTCATCTTCATCATGACACAAATGATATTTTGAACATGTCAAAAGTAAGGTACATTGAGGAAGATGTTGTAGTTATATAGCTGAAATAAAATAATTTGTGGTTTGGAAATTTTGAAGAAGTTTATACTCCACTGAATTTTAATGAAAATGTCATGGCAAGCAAATACTTGAAGAGATATTGAATTTTGGTACAAAAATTACTCCAGTCTACAAAATTTCAGACAATATAAGTTTGAAGTTGCTCAGCATGAAAAAGCAATCACACAGAAGTTAACACTTAACACCTCTCCCTCTCTCCTACCACAGACCTCCATCTTTCTGATCCTGCTGAGTGGTGTGTGCTACAAGACGCTGCGGAAACTCAAACAAGCAGCCCAGAAGAGAAGCAGGAAGAAGAAGGGAGGTCCCCAGAAGCCGCTGGTAAGATCCTTAAATGCCCTCTCCCATTTCCCTCTCCCCTTCCCACCAAAACTGCCCCCCCCCCCCCCAACAAAAATGACACAAACAGACTAACAAGCAAATATAGAAAAAAATGGTAGAATGGATAAAAAGTTTGAAAATGCTGTGAAAGGAAAGCAGAATTTGATTGACATCAGGGCTCTTTGGAAGATGTACTTCAAAATAGATTCATAACTGTCTTCACTGTGGATTTTTTTTTTTCTTACATGCTACAGTGGAAACTCATTTTAACAAGATCCTTGGAACCGAGACAATTTGTTCTTTATATCAGATATTTTGTCATATAAGTAGTCAAATAAACAATACAAAACAAAGGAAATGAATGCACTGGGACCAGAGAAATTAGTTTGTTATGTCAGATCTCTTTATATTGAGTTTCCACTGTTTTAAAATGTGACATCTGTCAAAAATTACAACACTAATTTTAAAGCTGGTTGTTTACTTTTCTTCAGGAAAAAAAAAATGTAGGAAACGCGATGTGTTCGCTGGAAAACTGTTCCTTAATGAATTGTTAGAATTCAGATTTTAAATCAATATTCATTGTAAATCAATTTTTATTATGTGAAATATCTGAATATGTTAGAAACCCATCTCAAGGTAGTCAGAAAATTTCTTCACACAAAAATTTTTTAAAAGACATTATTATGGCTTGCAAGAAGGTATGTGCTTCAGAAATTTGTTGGATTATCATTACAACTCGCTTATTCTAAATATCTTTCTCAAATCTCTCTGCTGCAGCCTGAAATCTTTGAGAAGTTCAAGTCGTACCTGGAGGAGCTCCACCAACTCATGGATGGCCTCCACATGGCTGTCATGGATACGGACATCGTCTTCCTCTTCCTCAAGCTGGAGAAGATGCAACTCACTGACAGCGACCATGAATTCGTAAGTGCCTGTCATGTGATGCTTTACTTGTTGATGATTACTGCAAAAGCGGCCATATTTGCATGAGTAATTTGTCATGCTTGGCCAAGTGAGGTGTTTTCAGTTTCTCAAAGTTTCATTCCCCCTCCCCCCCCCCCAAAAAAAAAGACTCTTCACATTTATTTATGGCACATTTACTTTACACAATAAAAGTAATGCATTTTTGCATGTCCTCCTCATCAGATAAGTTCTATATCTGTCCGTACGTTTGAGCTATTTTTTTTTTTTTTGTGTGTGTGTGTTTACAATTCATAACTTTTTTGTGTGTCCAATTTTTCCCCCAAATGTTCATTGATTTACTTCTCTGATTTTCTGTTTTCATACAAGGAAACATAATATCAGGATATAATTTCCCTTTGAAGCTAAAACACAGTTCTCAGAAAGGCTGAAAATTCATCCTTCATCATTTGGAATTTGCTTGCAATGAATTAAAAGGCTCTACAAAGAAACTTGTCTGGCTGACGTGATTTGCCGGGTTAGTCGTTTTGGAGTATTTTGAATTCCAAAGTGAAATAATGAAAGTTGATGTACCCGACTTTTACTCCTGAAGTGCCCTCCCCATGTCGTCGTGGTTAGGATGAATGTTACAAGTGTGTGATGATTGAGATGTGCTCTAGTAGTAGTGTTGAATCACATGCAGCTAACAAGCTGCGAAAGTAATTTACTCTCACGTGATAGATACTGCTGCTGCTATGGTCCGCTATATAGTAATCTATCTAATTGATTACAGAACATCAAATAGCAACTATGTTCGGGAATGCTCTGAGATTTCAATACTTCTGGTGCACATTAGTGGCATACTTCATTTAAAAAAAAAAGAATTGGTCGTTTCCAAGTGAAAACATGTTATCACAAGCATTATTTCACACATTTCCTTTGCATAGGTTTCCATTTAGAGCAAAAATTCACAGTGTCTGCAGTCATACAGGAACTATGTTTTACCTTTATACACACTTTTCTTTACACCCTCTATTCTTGCCTCTCTTGTTTAATCTCCACAGTACACTGAGGAAGAGGAGCGAGGGGTGTGGTCCAAGGTGGAGGAGAGTTACCAGGAATCATCAAAGGAGATGTCCGAAGCCCTGAAGGGCAAGATAGAATACCTCGCCTCGCTGAAATTATGATGAAATGACCGCAACTTGAAGGAGAAGGAACTGACCAGACTCCTGTCTCCATGGTGACACTGGAGCATCAGGATGAATCCTTCGGAGTTTGTGGCATCTCGCAGGATTTGAAGGCATCAGTGGCGACGAGACTCGGGGCAGAAAGTGTCGACCACAAAGCTAGACTGAAAATGCGACAAGCAGATATTTTGATAGTGCAACTGATTGCAGAGACTGGTTGAAAATGTGCATGCACCATGTGATTCTATTGGAGGAAGAAAGAAAAAAACCAATCAATGCAAGAAGAAAAACCACAGCTTAGCTGAAAAATTTTAGCATATGATGCAGATGAGTTGAGAGATGTATGGAAGTGTGTAATTTGAATACAAGACTGTCGGACACTAGTTGTAGAATGAAGATTATTCTTTTATGTCTTTTTGTACCTTACGATGAGAAAGATGGACAAGATTATGGACTCCTGGAATACTCGGGTTGGCGAGTGACCCCGAACCAGTGGGTGTGTTTGGCACTTAAGTGTACCATGCCTCTATCCCTTTTGTACCCTGTGGTACATCAATGAGATTTAACATAAGTAACTTGTCCTCCATGCTGCATATAGCTCTCTTTGATAGAGCAAGCCAATATGTAAATGTTTTTCACCTGAAACACATCGTGTTCACTTCATCGTTGACGGAGGTGTCTTATGGGACATGGCTCAATTATTCGCTTGAATAATTCCTAGTGCATGACAAAAGAATTAATTGCAGCGGTTTCATAGGGCAGATGTAGTCATGTGACAGTAAGGTGATTCAGCTCAAATTACTTAGGCCGGTATCATACACAAGGTTGGCCCTTACTTTTAGCACTTCAAATCCTGATTTGTGAAACACTTTCTGCCGGGACACATCAAGAGTTGAGAAGCTTTCAATGTATGATCACCATGCATACTGCCTATGTATGGTGTGGCGTGGAGTGCTTTGGAAAGTTTTATCACAAAGAATTAAAAGATGAATAAAACGTAAACAACTAATACACCAATGAATCTAAAATCGGTCATTGATAATCAAACCAGTATAGCATAAGAAAAATGCCGTAATTAATTTTCTAAGCATGCAAGGTGGATTCCAGCTTGTGAGGTGTGCATACTGTTTGATTTTCTATGTCAAAAGAGAGAGACGCATATGCATTTCACATCATCAATTGAACACTTAATTAAATACATCCTCTTAAAAATAACTTTATATTGAAAGTAGTTGACACTGTTGGATGTTTCTTGTTAGGTTCGGTGCCTACAGGATGTTCCCCACTATCTATTGAAACCTGAAAGCAATCAACTTGAAAGTATGATTATATCGATATAATTTCAGTGTCTTTGCTTCGGTTGCTGTGTTTCAGGATCTCCCACCATTCATTTGATGTGAAAGGAGAAGATTGGGTACACAGTGGACTCTCGTTTTAAGGAAGTCCTCGGGGACCGGCAGTTTTCATTCGTTATATCGAAATTTCGTTTTAACCAAACAAATGATCAATGAAAGACAAAGAGTTCATAATGTTGCGGTCTGCATGGTTACTTTGTTGTAACCAGAATTTTGTTATAACCGTGTTCGTTATAATGGGAGTGCACTGTATATCCTTATCTGCATTCATGATACCATGATGATGGTTGGTAAAGGACATTATTACTTGAATCTCTGCATCATGTCCTGTTAAAAAAGGTTTCCAGTTTTTATTAATCATTTTCTCGGGACAATCACACAGTGTGATTGCAGCTAATGAGTCATCTTCAAAGTCCCAACATGCTTGAGAATTAATGATGATTTAGTGTATTGTCAAGATGGCAAGGGATAACTTACACTGACCTGATGAGGATGCTAAAATGTTCCTTCTGTTTAAATGTTTGCAGTCTGAAGACTTATCAGTATTCATTGACTGGACGGGACTGTCACAGTGGTTGCACGCAGATTATCTGTATAGATTCTTTTCTATAAAACTCATTCTAATATAAGCATTTGAATAATGAACCCAGAATACCATTGAATGGAACAAAAAACAACAACCGAAAATCTGACACTGTAAATACATTTTATTAATGGTGGTCCAGATGAGAATGAGAAATTTCTGTACCTCCAGCAACCATGTCAAATTTGCTGAGAAATTAGCAGCTAAAAGGAAAAATGTCCAAATTTGCTGATGACCTTTGTCATGGTGTGTTTTGCTTTCAGTTGTATGATTTGTTTTTTCATCGGTGGTGCTAAAATCAAGGAGTTTCTTTCAAAGTAAAAAAAAAAAAATGAACAACATCAGCTGCTAAATATCAGACCATGTAGTACCTGAAGGAAGACTGGGAACTGGTGGTGTTTGCGTTGCAGTGTTGACACTGCATGAGCTCAAGATTTAGCTTTCTCTGTTTTGACACATTTTGATAAAGCTGGTGGAAATGTTAAAACAGGGGCTGAGATTGTCACAGAGTCCATGCAATCGGCCAAAATTTTCATATAATTGTATCCCTTGCTGAGTAATATTCCAAGAATATGTCAGATATTCTTTTTGTTGTTGTTTTGATGCTGTCTTTTAATGATGCCACAAACGTGTGAGTCACGTGCAACTTTTTTTAAGCTTCTGAAATCCTTGCATGTGATTGGCCGAGAGTAAATTTGTTGGTGAAAATCACTGACCAAACACTTCATGAAATGCCCCCCCCCCCCCCCAGTCTACCTGTTGTACAATTCATAAGACAGTGGATGGATACTTTCAAATATCACATTGACATACTCATATTTGCCAAATATAATTATAGCCATATTTAATCTGTGACTTATGTGTTGTTTGGTAATTAAAAAATACTGTTATGGATATATGAATGAACACATTTCCACATTGCCCCCCTGAATTTGCCACTTACTCATATGAGTTTCCAAGTTTCGGGTAAATTTTCACTCAGTTCAAATGTTTCTCATGTGGTGAACGTTTGAAAGAAGTCTAAGATCGTCATTACTTCATAATCTGTCTGTCTCTCTAACCAGGAGTCAATAAATGTACAGTATACTATCGTGAAAAAAAAGAGCAGTTATGTATCCTTTTTTTTTTTATACAAGGAAACTGAAATGCAAGAAAAGACAGACATGAAAAAGGAACTACAATTTCAGGAGTATGGTGCAAATTGTGTCAACTATGCCTTGTTTGATTTATGATTTTTTTTTGGTGAAATTCAGGATTATTTTTGCCACAGTGCATGGATGTAAAAGTGGCAATTAAGAGCATGCCAGGTACATTTATCAGTGCCCAAGGTACTGCAATGGCACTGCACAAATTATTGGACACAGCATATTATACTGGTACACTGTATAGATTGACTGTGGAGTCAGTTGAACATGGATACTACATATTTTAGTCGAAGCCTAGTGTGTAAATGTGATCACTGGTTAATTTATACAACTACCATCACTTATGACCCTTTTGGGTTTAACCGAGGTTTTGTACAATAAACTTGTTTCAGCAACATCTCTGGAAGAGGAAACAAAGTTTTCTATCACAACTCGAGTGTGTCTTTGGATGTCGACTTTTGTCTTGTGCATGCTTCCTTCCTTGCTTGTATCAGGGATGTGTTGTAGATGGAGTAGAATTGCTCTTCTTTGATGTCGTGCGCAACACCACTGAGAAGTCATGCACTAAACGACAAGTGGTACCCACATGCTTTGACAAAAGAGTGCATGGTAAGCACTTTCACGGCACACCTACCCTGCTGCAGTTCACTCCCTCCTTCAATGTACTAGCAACAATGAATGCATATGCTTTGACTTGGAGCAGCAGATCAAGATGCAGTGTAAAAATTACACTTACACTGCAAAAAAAAAAAAAAATTGAAAAACATACTGCAACACACTTTAGCGGACAACTTTTATTTGAAAGATCAAACATGCTTAACCCATTGGCCCGAATTCACGAAGGTGGTACAAATGAAACCATGGTTTAAACCATGGACAAAAACCATGGAGCGCCAAGTGTCGCACAGAATATTTCGTTACGAAATTGGTCATTTCGTCGACAAAATGACCGTTTCGTTAACGAAATTATTATTTCGTGGACGAAATGTTCATTTAGTTACAAAATGTTGTCATTTCGTTACAAAATAATCATTCCATCGACAAAATGACTGATTTCGTAACAAAATATTCCATGCGACACTTGGCGCTCCATGGTTTTTGTCCATGGTTTAAACCATGGTTTCATTTGTACCACCTTCGTGAATTCGGGCCATTGAGGACAGTCTGATTTTGCTACAACTCGCATTTCCCATAGACACCTGCCCGAGTATACTCGGGGACTCGTCCTCAATGGGTTAACCCTAAAGGGGCCGGGGGGGGGGGGGGAATCTGCCCCCTCGACGTTTTGCGCTATAATTCTGTGACGTGAGAAGGCCTCGTCGCGATGCTTCTTGACTTTCTTTGTTCAAGTCTCGCCCAACTTTTGAGACCAAATTTACAACATCCACATTACTTTTTTTGAAGCCACACCCATTTCTGTAACAGCATGTCACCCCAAAATGGGCACAATTTTGTGATTTTGTGCACATTTCCTATGGAAAACTGTGCTCTGTCATGAAAGTCATAAGAACCTGATTATTTTTACAATTAATCACTTTTATTGATTAATTTTATGTTATATATGGTAGAAAAGTGGTCAGTGAAAATTTCCAATAAAAAACAAAGCAAAAACAAAAGTTAAAAAACAAAGAAACACATAAATTCTGAAAACAATAAAATACATAAGAATTGAAATGACTTCTGGAAGTTTTTATGATGTACAATTGAAATGACTTATGGAAGTTTTTGTTGAATATGCTCAAAACAGATATACAGACCAAAAAGTAGACTCTCAATGCGTGTAATCAGGCTAAAATATGATCTTTTGCTTAATTTGCATAATTAATTAATTGAAATTAATAATTGAGTGTTCCAAAAAATCTTATGACACAGTCTTGTAGATTTTGACATGGGTGTCACGCATGACACATTTCGTCGCGATTGCACCTCTGATGACCGAGATCTCAGGGAGGGCGGAATCCGCCCCTCTCCGGTTTTAGCATAGCCAAAAAAGCCCGGCCTGATTAGGTTAAGAAATGGAGACCTACATGCACAAATGTGAGCATCTTTGAAGAGGAATTGAAGTTTCACTGCATTTCAGTTTAGATTCCATTAACAGAAACAGCAGAAATGCAGGTGTTTAAATGAATTATTTCCTTAACTCTTCTAGAATTGCATTCAAAATGTTACATAGAAATACTGCTTGTAATTAAGTGAAATAGGATTTTTTTTCTCCTTGAAATTTTGTCTTGAAAAATTGAAAAATTATCATGAATATGAGGCACATATTTAGATATTCTTTTAGTGGCATAAGTGGTGATAAGGGTATATGAATCAATATAAGTCAATAATTATGCATTTGCAAAGCATAGCCATCCCTGTAATTCATGTGACAACATGTTATTACAGACAGCCATAAGATGTCGTGTGAAGTAACTGCTTGAGATTTGAATGTATTCAATGACAGATAGAAAGATTAGACAGATAGAAAGATGGGTGGATGGATGGATGGATAGATAAATGAAGTGAAGCAAGGGAAGGTTATTACTGTAGTAAAGTTCACTAAGCACTCATGAATACAAAACTGAGGAACTCGTCTGATTATTCCATTATCCTTTCACATTTATTCCAATATGGTGTTACATTACAAAAGGCAGAACTGTACACTGTCCTAAAAATATGACTCGAGTGATTCTGTAGCTGAACTGAACAAGTATTTTCAGTCACTTTCCATGGAACCCCTTTTTTCCAGTCATCCTGCCATCCAGTGATTTTTTTTTACCCTGAGATGTTAAAAAATCCCAAATTATCAAGATTTCTCAGTAAGAAAGCAGTTACAAATGACTTGACCCATGCCTGTCAAGCCCTACAAATAAAACAGATACCCCCCCCCCCAAAAAAAAAAAAAAACACATACAAACAAACAAACAAAACAGGGGAGGGGTGGCAGGTAAGGAACTACAGAAAATACATTTGTTAAAGTTTATTACTTACATGCAAAGTACAGTTGTTGGTGGCAAGCTACAAGATATCCACAGTGACCTTGCTTGGGATCATACAACATGATGCTACACACAGTGATCACTATCATAATATTAATGATTAATGATCATCATGTCACTGTTCAATCATTTACAGGGGCAGATCCAGGAATTCTGTAAAGGGGAGGTGCCTTTGCAAAATTAAAGGGTGGCTTATGCAACCACCCCCCCCCCATTTTTTTCTTTTTATTTCTTTTGTTTTAACCAGAAATAAAGAGGGGCGCGCATTCGGTGCGCCGCCCTCTGGATCCGCCACTTATTCAACAAGATACTAGTATATAAAGTATACAAGTAAATCATGCCACTGCCTTGCTCTTGGTGTAATACATACTGTCAGAATTGACTGTATCTGTAATGTATTCAAATTCAGTGCATGTTTTGTTCACAAAAGATTGCCGTCACAACCACACAGCTTGCCAGAAGCTTGCTCTACCTGGCAGCAACTCATAAACGCTAAGTGAATTCCTACCAAATACTATTTTCAAATTCCTTTCAAAGTAGCATGGACAACCAGATGAACCCTGATCACTGTACGAGGATGAAATTCTAAAAGCAAGCATGGTCAAAGTACAATAATGTTCCTGTAATGTACATATGTATTATAATTTGAGGATGTTTCCTTTCCTGTTGCCCAGTAACAAACCATATTATTAACCTGCTCCCTCCAATTACCTTTCTTTGTATAACACTTCATCACTGAAGAAAGTGCTTAGTGGAAAAGAAAACTATCAGCAGCAAGTATACTTTGTTGAACATGGGTGTTCAGTTACTCTATCACACTATTCAAGAAAAGAGAGCTCTTTTATTGAGGCCCAAGAACATGCAGCTTTATTAATTGTGCCAGATGACCAATTTTGGTTTCTTAGCGACAAAGCACATTTACATATGGGTAACATCTGTGAACAGGCAATAAAAATAAGGCAACCATTCTGGATATTCTGGCATATTAAAAATGACACATTACAAATTACATAGAAAAGCCAAAACTTGTTCTGATATGCACAGTCAATGAATTTCTGTATTGATGTTTTACTAATTCATCTTTTGTACCAAACTAAGAATTAAGTTCAATCCAATTCCAGAATGTATCTAGCAAAGCTCCAGAGAAAGACAAAATCTTTACATGGTACATGTATTTTCATATTTTGCTCCAATATGTAGATGTCATTTCAAATTTTCATTTTCAATCATTGCAAAACCAGTTGAGTAAGATTTTTAAACATCATTTTCTCCTCATACAGTGCATTTCTGTGGCCAATATTGATTGGTTTGTAAAAGCAACGTCTTTAATACCATGTGCACTCACAGATAATTACTACACTTATTCCAAGGATAACATTTTGAAGTATAATGAAGTAATAGATTGGTGCTGAAACCAGTCAAGAAAGGAAGCCCCTTGGAATGCTCTTTGAAAGCTTTTGATCATTAAATTCAAAGACAGCAGGTTCTTTCATCACCTGTATTGCACTATCAGATATGATGTAACAATGATTATATGCCACACTGGTTTCCCTTACACACAACAGTGCAGTTAAACCCGGGCAAGGCCTCAGACTGTGTGTAATAGTTAATGGTTACTACCAATCAATGCAGTCTTAAAGTAGAAGAAATCTGTGATGTCCATTTTGCATCCTTAGATCATTTTTTTTTTTGGGGGGGGGGGGGGGGGGGAGGGAATCCCATAAGATACTGACAATGAATAATCAAATACACAAAATGATGAATTAGCCTAGTAACAATTCATAATCATGTTGTAAGACCATTATGATGTACCCAGTACCGAAACAGAAAAACAGAATGAGTCAATCTTGTACGCATATTACAGTAACAACAACAAAGTTAAGTGACCTGTTTTACGACTTTACAGCACTCCAGGAATTGTTGGTGCTGCTAACATTCAACCATTAAATCACGGAGATTCTATAAAGGAGAAATCAGGAAGATACTTGTGTGCAACATGCCTCTCAATGCACAAAAATAATTTCCAAAAGAGGAAGATTAGGAACCGTTGCTATTTTCTGTGTTTTCTCTTAGGCAAGGAATACAGGCAACTCCCACTGTAACAAAGTCCTCGGGGCTGGCAATTTTCTTTCATTATATTGACATTTTGTTACAGCCAAAGTGTAAAGTAGATAAAGATGTATCATAGATGAAAATTTGGGGACCTGAATTTTGGCTGCGTTGTACCTAGAACTTTGTCATAATGGGAGTGCACTGTACTAACAGTCTTATAACTTCCAAAGGCAGAGTAGCCTGTCTGGTCCAGGGTATTGAATATGCCATATATTTTGCAGTTTTATTTATTTTTTGTTTTTTATTTCATGAGTCAACTAACAGTCCTTGATTCAACATCTTGGGGAAAAAAAATGCTTCCCATACCACACAATTGCAATGCACGTCATCTCTGAGGTGGAAAAATGCTCAGTTTTTTCTTGAAAAGGGATAACAGTCATTTCTCATTTTGTCACTGTGGTTCGTAATTTCAAATTCAACCACTGGTGAAAGTGACGTGAAAGTTCCTCTACTCGGAAAACGATACGCTTACAAAAATATTTGGCTTGTCCAGTACTTCATTCTGTTGAGGGTCCTCTTTATTTCAGGGGTACACCATGTGGCAGCTGCAGCTCTCCACTCAGGTCACTAAGGAGGCAGAGGAGAGAAGTTTTCTGTTTTGGCATTTCAACGATGCCCAAGGCTACCCATTGCCATGGTGATGACACGCCCACTAGGATGTTTCAAACGGCCCGGCTGCATCAGTGTGCTGATCATACTCCAGTCCAAACCAGGTTGGTCATGTTCCCAAACTCTTCACATCACCTCTCTGGTCCTGAACCATCCCGGTGGCATGCCATAATGGGAATCGTCCATGATGAATGTATCCTCAATGTTCAAATTAATACAGCTTCAAGTCTCCAGTGACCTCATCTATAAGTTCAGCTGGACCTGTGACACAAGATAAAGAAGCAAAAAATTTATAGAGTCAAAAAGTAAATGAATACAGAAGTTGTACGACCAATATAAAAAAGAAAAAAATGATGCATTAACACAAGAGAGTAAGTCTTTTCCTCCCATTTCAACTATGGTGTAAGTTGGAGACCACACAGAACACCCAGGCAGAATAATCTATTACAAACATTAGGCTGAGACGGCCCAGGAGTGCAGCCAACAGTGGGAGAGCAGCAAACTCCAGCAACACTACCAACCACGTCCCGGCGATTCTCAGGCAGACATGAAAATGGATGAGGACAATGAACCTGTGACTTTTCACAGTGTAGTCTACAGAAAGCGTACAATGTAGCAATGCTCCACATCGCTCTTTCCAAATTTGTGACTGTTTGTGAAGGCATTTCAGTATATGAATTGATTATGCTCTCATGAGAAAATATATGCAGTCATTAGAAAGAAAAAAATCACGGAATAACAAATTCCATGTCCGTGTAACCACATTTTGCCTTGAAATTAATGGTGCAAGTATTTTTCGTCATGAATAATATGATGTCATGAATGGTTTTCTTCAGCTGTGATCAGAGCAGATTTAAGCAGTGATGTCTTGGATCATAATAAAGTAAGTTGTTGTAGATACTTGTGTATACCAAGCAAGCATGAAATAAGTGGACAATCGCACAAATTTACTGTATTATTAAACACTTAAGATAGTTTACTTTATTTACTTTATTCACAGCAGAGGACCCATAGAGGTGTTGGGAGACCAACAACCGTGGTTCTACAGAAGGAGGACATGGGTACAATATAAGACAGGAAGTACTGTTTTAAGGTTTGGAATGCTTATTCATGAATTATATTATCATTATAGCTTGCACAAAATAAAAGCAAATCAAATATGTTTTATGATTTGTGATTATTGTAATGCTCTCTTCTTTCTTTTTATAGTCTATTTCCTCACATTCGAATTTATATGTCACTTGTATTCTGTATTCATGCACGATAAAATACTTTGTCTCCTTTCTCTTTCTCAAGGCAGCAGCAGTTCTTCTTGATGATGAAACACTCCCTGAAATACTAGAGATCCCAGCTGGTCAGCTGCAGGAGCTAAGCAACAATGAAGTTATCCAGGCTGCTTCAGCATTGTGACAGCAAGTCATAAACACGGAAAAGGCTCCCAAATTTCAACTGCCAAAAGCTGTCGAAGAGGACTTTATACTGCTGCAAAATATTCCATTCATTGAGCATGATGACGAGCTAGGGAGGGAGAAAGTAATTCTCCAGGAAAGGGTAGAGAACCTGGTTGGGGAAAAATTAGCAGAACACCGACAAGACATCACAAACCACAAAATGGAGGCATCTGCTATAGCCAAACATGCATGGAGTGCCCAACATCACTAAGACTGGGTGGGCACGAAGGGCAGAGACACAGCACGACACTGGTACACAGGGAGAGTGGAAGAAGGCATCCACATAGACTCAGTAGACAACATCAACAGAGATGTTGGCAGTGGAGTTGCCCGAGTCATGGATGCGCTGCATTCGTATTCACCAACGTTTATGACACAAGTCAGATGTGGTCTCACACCTTTGATGTGTACAGGAGAGCCACTGACCCGGAATGCTAACCAGCGGATGCAGGATGGTCATGGTGCACTGCCCGACCGCCCCGGGAGACGGCGTGCTGCCAACTAGGTCCATGAACATGAACGCGGTAAATAGCGGACTAAGGATGGTACACTGCCCGACCCGGCCCCAGAGATGGGGTGGCAACAACCACATCCACATACACGCTTTAACCTGCGTGCACACACCACTGTGTCTCGTTGTACCTGACGAAGCTCAGCAGTAGTGAGCACAACGTTGTACACCTCGCCTACGATATTCTTTGCGAGAAAAACAATTAATTGTACCCCATCATCTTACATTAGATCTAAGTTGATAATAAAAGTAAGTAAATAAATCCAACAATGAAATTATTAGGCCTATTGTGTTTGATCTTTTATCAATTACTACCCAGGTATCTTTGTCTTCAACATTTTCAATGCTGTTATTTCAGTAGGAAGTCTTTTCTATATGAATATGTATGTTTATATCATATGATGTAAAGATTTAGACTAATATCAAACTTCAGTATATATTCATGAAATCTTATTTACTATTGATAATGCAGGTAATTCTAATTTTGCTATTATTTTGTGTATCTTATCCATGCACATTATATTTCAAATGTATTTGTACTGCAAGGACAGTGTTAATTTAGTCATTTCCTTTACATTTCATATTGAGATGTATATGACCTTCATGCCATGATATGTCTGTGGAATGCTTGTGAAGCCATTTTTGCCTTGAAATAATCATGCTTTGGTTAGAAAATATATGCAGTCATTTCAATAGGAAATTCATGGAATAACACAATATTGCTCGTACTTCATATTCAAATGCATGTATACTGCATTTACAGTATTATCCTAAGTTCTTTTCTTCACATTTCATATTGAGATAAACCTGCCCCTCACACATTGATATGTGTTTGGAAAGTTTGTGAAGTCATGTTTGACCCTAAAGTCTCGCAATCTACGAGATTTCTTACCAGACCATCGGACATGTCAGCTAACACAAAGTACTGTTTGTAACTTTTGCTAAAGTTCTTCAAGAATCATTAATGCATAGCAATCATAAACACAAAAAATGTAGCGCAAAAAAAAAATAAATAAAATAAAAATTATTGCAATGCCCTTCATCACTTGCGTTAGGCTAACACGAGTACTAACTTCCTTCTGGTACAAACTGAAGATGGGTGCACAGAACGATTGTTTTCACCTTTAGTCATCTTTTATCCACCTTCCCAAGTCACAACTTATAATTTTCATATTTAGTATGTTCTCAGCTTATACAAGGGGTATAATTTGCCTTCTTTAGGATTCTCATCGAAGTTTCAGCTTAATATAGCAGAACCAAATTATGTGCCCTTGAGTTTAATTTAGTTGGACCCGTGTCCCCTGCTGATCTGGTATGCAGATACCATGATTTGAATCAGTTTACATGTGGACAATATATAAACGGGAAAACATTTTCATATACACCACGGTAGATGCCACTAGAGAGAAAAACATTTTGTCATTATCGGTGGTACAAATGAGGTAGGACACCACAGGAATAACTCAACAGAATATTTTGTGATATGTCGAAGGTGTCTCATCAGCAGATGTAGTTGGACACTAATCATCCAACAATGATCAGAAAAGGATTCCTACCTGGTCCGATCCCTATGACCGTCTTTGTGCCTGGAGCAATCTGTGTCCTCCCCGCATCCTGGATGACAGAGGTTGGGATGCCTTTACGTGTGGCCTGACCTGAAAGCACTAGTCTGGATGTCAGAATGGAAGGGGGGGGGGGGGGGAGAGAGAAAGGTGCACAAGGAGATGAAGAAAGGAGAGAGACAAATGTATGAAGACTTTGCTCTATATTGCAAGCTAGAAGTAAATTCCCCTTCATGTCAATGGATTAAGTGCGGGCAGAAGGATAATGTACAGATCCTAAAGCAGCCCCTCCGCACAAGAGTATATAGGGAATAAGGCAAATTTTATATAAAAGATCCTGGCTTCCATTCCCAATCCTGCCTAGTGATTACATCTTTTGACTATATCCCTCATTTTAAAAACTGGATACCTGGTAAGGAAGTGGTAGTAATAACAAGAAAAGCATTCAAACAGCGCAGACCTTTGCCAAGCTCATTTCCACCCATATAAAGTAAAACTCATTTGCTGCAGACCTTGTACAGGGTGCCTCCTTGGAGGAAGTAATAATGGCAGTGCCTTCTGGAATACCAGGGTTAACAATAAAGGAGTTACCTGTACTGTGAATGGCCATATAGTGCCTCAAATCATTATCACTTTGTGATACTTACAATGATTGTTCATCCTGAACTTTGAGCACCACCTTGGGTTGACCGTCCAGCTCCCAATTCTTCACCCAGTCTGGTTTGATACGCAGACCTTTCTTGTAGCAGCCCAGGGTGGCATGGCTACACTGCAAGACAGATTGATAAACAGTGCATGTTGTAAAGCACTATGGTCTCTTCCTCTGGAATACAATGTGCATGCCATATCTGTGAGTATAGTATTTTGCAAAATGGGACTTATCTGATTCATGATATTCATGACTTTTGAAGTGTAACTAATTAACATTCACAAATAAAATTAAGATTACTAAAATTCAATTGTTTTGATGTTCATTTTGTTTTGTTCTCACCTGTGCAGCGACTTTTCCTTTGCCCATTTTGAGGTCATTTCTGACAACGAGCACCATCTTGTACTCTCCATTCTCGGACATCACACTGGATGAACCCTGAAAGAAAACAATGAATGAAAAAAATTTGCTGAGAAGCCTTTGGGGCAAATGCTTTCAAAGGTATTGTGATAGGATTTCTGAGTATTAAATGTATACAATTCATTCAAGGCAGACAAAGAAAAATAACACAGTAATTTGACACAAAGAAAACATCAAAGAGCATATGTACCGGTACTGTTATAACATGCATGTAGATTGTTGTTTGATTTTCCCTTTTTTTTTTTTTTTTTTTTTTTTTTTTTTTTGGTGTTGGGTGGGGGTGCGAAAGAGGCTTGGGGCAAATGTCTGGTTGATTGGCTCCTGTAGGCTACTGTACATATGCCAAATATTTTGCAAGGTTTTTATTTTCGTGACTCGAGATGGGTGCTATTTGCGAATCTAAAACCACGCAAAAATATGAATTCTGCTCCTGATATGAATGTAACATTCACACATACATTTCTCTGTTCAGCACTGTGTTCCACAATTGCAAATTTGTAACCACTTGTGAAACTGTCAAGAAGTCCTGATTCGCAAAAAATTAGACTTGCTAAATAGAGTTCTATATGCCGTATACAGTAACCCTAACCACTGCACTAACAGGGGCCAGAAGGGTGTTGGACAGTACATAGGCATGACCCTACTGACTAGTGTAGTAGTACTACTGAAGCTGAAGAAGAAGAAGAAGAAGAAGAAGAAGAAGAAGAAGAAGAAGAAGAAGAAGAAGAAGAAGAAGAAGAAGAAGAAGAAGAAGAAGAAGAAGAAGAAGAAGAAGAAGAAGAAGAAGAAGAAGAAGAAGAAGAAGAAGAAGAAGAAGAAGAAGAAGAAGAAGAAGAAGAAGAAGAAGAAGAAGAACTGCAGCGGAATTGACACTTTTCAACCAGTCATCAAAAACAAGATCCGATGTGATAAATTTGAAGGAATGATGTGACAAATGTTGGAAAATGTTGCATGCATAGGTCTAGTCTATTGAGCAAGCTTGGTCTACTGAGCATGGTCCAGCACTGGAGTAGCACTAGCACTTAGCACTACTATCTATGCACTAAAGTAATAATTTACAACTCATAAAATACACATTTAATACATTGCAGAACTGGATATGTACAGTTAAACTCGCATAAGTCGATCTTCTCGGGACTGAGCAAAACACATCGACTTAGGCGATTTTCGACTTGTGCGTAAGTCGAAAAAAATCGACTTACAGTTTCACCACACGTACATACATGTATGTATAATGTATATGTTGTCTACTCTGGAGCCGAGAGCTGGAGCGATGTGCCGCGGCACGGGTCGCCCGGCAGGGCCGCGGCTAACTTTGCATGGACAGTGCATTAGTATTGGCACAGGTCCGATTACTTTACACCCTTGTGAAACCTTGGGGAAGTGAATATGAACGATATTTGAGCAGTGATTGATTCTAGTATACCATACCGTGGCTTGAAATGTGTGTAGAGGTGCAATTTTGATTTACCCGTGCCCGTAACTTCCCCCCTACTTTCCGCTTTGAAAACTCAGCAGCTTCATCCATTATACCATTGACTGCACAGCGCTGCAAATACCAAACTACACTGCAAGCTCAATACTGTACATGTAAATGAACGCATGTGTACTGTACGAACGCTGTACGTACGTAGCGCGACAGCTGACAGGGCTGTACCAGCGGACCTCCAAACACGAAGAGAGTTCAACGATCCCATGCGATCGCTTTGAATTTTGATTTTAGATCATTTTTTTCTCACATCAAACTCATCTGACAAACAAAATAATGATGAGTAATAAATTATGAATAATGAATGACAGTGATTTATTACACAATAAAATCTTATTCGACTTAGGCACAGTGAATTCAATGGTTTTTCCATGAAAGTGTTCTTGGAATTTCATCGACTTAGGCGAGTATTCGACTTACAAAATTTGACTTGTGAGTGAATTAATACACGTAAGTCAATGGGGAAAAAACGGGACTTTTTAAAATCATCGACTTACGCGATTATTCGACATATGCGACGTCGACTTAGGCGAGTTTAACTGTAATTTGCTTGCAAACAATCTGTAAAAGTGCATCAACTTAGCTTTGAAAACAGCAAACTCGACTAGGTTTCTAGGTCAGATCTGAAAATATCGGAAAATATCTGAGTCGGTGTACTGTCAATCTTAAAACAACTCTTTGTGGACTTCAAACTTTTGTGTGAATATCAACATCGGATTTGATTTGAACATGTTGAATGCTGACCATGACTACCGTACCACGTTCATAGCTGCCTTCTCAAGTGAACACATAAAAAGTAGTACGTGGGACCACACATTAACTCACATCCGCAGCACCCGATGATCTTGTCGCCGCCTGAGCGCGCAAAATTTGTTGTCTTCCCACTTTTCCTTTAATGAACCAGCCTAGTAGCACTCCTGCCCCCATACTGAATAAAATGTTCACCGTCATTGGTGTGAAATATTCCGAAAATCGAGGCATTTTGCAAATGAAGGCGCCGCTATCACGTCCACACAGAAACCTGCAGATGTATGATCCACACGTGTTTTGCGTACGCAGGTACGTACGAGTACGGTACATACGAACGGTACACACACAGACCACAAGTTCAATGAGTTAATAGGCACAGTTCGACAACCTGACGCAATTTTTGCGCTTGGAAGGCAAGAGCGCCAGTGCACCCTTTTCATTTTGGTGGATCATTGGAGGATCAGTCATTCACTTTAAAACTGATGAAAGAATCCACAAACCAGTGAACAATCATGTATATGATACCCTGTCTAATATGATTTATTGTTCTCCTTTTAGCACAAGAGACATGTTAGAATATATCAGATATATGTACTAATAAGGAGCAGTTTGGAGTGCAGTGTATTGGATATCATCATCATATATTTTTTTTTGACATATGATGTAACTTTTTGCTGTTTATGTTGGATATGACAGCAACAACTGGAGAAAAGAGATAGACTGACAAAGTAATGGCTGTATCTATCAGTATGGAAAGAAGATGAAGCAGGGGTTTATTATATCTCAGCCAGTTGTTGGTTATCAATGAGGACTTGGATATATATGGGAGAAGTTACTTGAGAAGAACACTGTCATTGATGAGAAATAAGAGAACAGTGATGAGAGAAACTTAGGAGATGGTATATAGAGGAAACTTGGTATTACTGATGAATCTCTTATCTCCTTTGTCATTTGCCTTGATCATATGATAGACACACATACACACACACACACACACACGCACACACACACACATTCACATGTCTTCTACACAAAGGAGAGAATACACAAACTGCTGTTTGCCGATGAACTCGATCAGTTTATCTACCTGCCCAATACTGTGTAAGTCACCATGCATCTCATCAGCTGGCAATGCGATGTAGATTCTACTTTCATACTGCACCTTCTCTCCGCCGGACAGGGCGTATCGAAGATCCCTGCTCATTGCGTTGCAGTTATGTTTGGTGTATTTGTCTATCTTCAATTGTAGAGCAAAACAAAACAAGCAAAGTAAACACATGAACACCTTAGATTAAAATATAGAAAATGTTCAAGTACGTTTACAAAATGCATGTGACTGAGGATAAATAAGGCTAGGCATTTAAGATGTGAGTGTGCAGCACAACATGTATAGTGGAAACTCAGTATAACAAGATAATTGGGACCAAGACAATTTGCTCTTTATATCAGATATTTTGTAATATCAGATCTCTTTATATCGATTTTCCACTGTATATATGTAAATATGTGTGTGTGTGTGTGTGTATAATATATATATGAGTGTGTTTGTGTATTGTATGTTTGAATGTTTTGAATAATAAGAATGATAATAATAATAAAAAACATCATTTATAGAGTGCTTATTACTGAAGTTTCTAAGCGCTAAGAACTACTTTGTGATCATCAATTCAAGCATTTACCTTAAACTCTGGAAACCTCAGGACCTCCTTCATTATCATACGGGCTCGACATCCCTTTTTCTTGGACTCCCGTACTTTCCTCCTTTTCTTGGTTGGTTGATCATCCTTGCAGGAAAGGTATCAAAGCAGAGCAAAACTCTTTATGCAGCATTTGACTTTGAAATTTGGGGCAATATTGCAGGAAAAATGTAACAGAAGCATCTAGCTAACTCTGAATCAATTGGAAAGCTCTTTACTGAAACAACTGATACATAATTCACTTGTGAAACTTGAATAAATGTTTGAATAATGGCAATGTACATTGTATGTAAAGCATGACATCGGAAATTTAAATCGAGGGTGGTCTCTTTACATTTCCCTGTGGTTTACTCTGGAGTTATATATTACTACATGCACAGTTATGAACAATACATTCGTACAAGATACAATATTTGATCACAGTAGACCTATGAGAAAAACATATTTCAGTACACTTAAAATCTTAAAATACTTTCTACCTCCACTTGTATGCCTTTCTCCGCTGCTTTCCTCTTGGCTGCGGTTTGGCTTTTGTCACGTCCAAACATGCAGGTCATGGCGAATTTTGACATAACCATGAAAGCAACCCCATCTCCGGGAACGTTCTTGTCTTTGAATCTGATGAAAGCTTAAAATGTTTAAAACAAACAATGACAAAATTAGTAAAGGCTAAACTTGTCAGCTGGTATATTTGTCTAGACCACTAGTATCTAGTGTAAATGCCCTCTCTTTTTTCTTACTATGCATCTGTTAAAATGAGCACAGATATCATTAAATGAAATTTCGTTGCATTGAAGTGTGAGTATTCTGGTCCCAAAATCATTAATCATGTAGGACCTAGACCACCATTTATATACATGTATTCGACTTCTTCATCTTTAACAGAAACTGCCAATTGCAAGGACTTCACTATTATAATGTAGAGGTCTACAGTTAGAATTATGTACGAGTTGCCTGAGTACCGTAGGTATAGTAAGGGTACTAGGTCTCGCGCAGGGACCTAATGATCGCGCATAGCGTAACTGCGTATACCAAGCGATATTACGCGTAGGACTAAGCGCAAAATTTGCCGATACGCCCATGGAATAAACATACCTGACTTACCGCCCAACATGAGAAGGAAGCAGGTAAGAAATTTTGATTTCCAACAAATTTTCCACTAAATTTCCAATTTTTTACCTTGTAATTTACCTACCTAACCTTAAAATCTGTTCTAAGGGTGTTGTAGCCTAGACGTGTCGTCTCGCTTGTCTCGTTCGTAGTCGATAGAATTCGTAATTTGTTCGATCGATCGTTTACCACGTGACGTCATCATACACAAGAACAATGTATGCTGCCAGCTACGCTGAAATACTGTTAATAAATGTTGTTTTAAGTCAAATTTTAACACAACGATTATAATATTACAAAGGAATAAATATTTCAGTGTATCGAAGTTGAAGTGTGATTTCAATTTGAATTTGCTTGTGATTTCTTGCGCTAACTTGTGATATATTTGTGACAGGGGAGGGTCATAATGATACTGAAGAAAAATTAGATGAGAGTGTGACAAATGGGTGACGAAAATGAGAGGGTGACGAATGGGTAAGCACACACACAAACACACACACACACACACACACACAAAATATATGTTCATATTTTACTTTTTTCCATTTTATATTACGTGTATATTATTGGTTAAAGTGATTAGAAATATTGTAAGAAAACTTTATAAATGAAAATCATTAACGATTATGAAAATATCAATGATAAAAATAATGATAATAAGAATGATAAAATGATGATGTGGTGGAAGTGATAATAATAATGAAAATGATAATGATGATGATTTTTTTTCCATAATCTTTTATTGATTCCATATTCAATACAGTTTCATGATAAATCAAATCACATGTATCATAGAATCCACGATTCAACAAAACACAATTATAATGAAATCAAACCAAGCTGTACTTTCAGCAGAAACAGTGCATTCGTAAAGAATATACAACGCACCGAAAAAAAAAAAAAACATACACTGCTTACTTACTTTCATTAAAATCAAATGGAGCTGTCCTTTTAGCATGACAGCGCATTCATAAAAAAAAAAAGAATCGAGCTGTACTTTCAGCATGACATTGCTTCATAAAAAAAAAGAAAAAAAAAAGATGATGATTATGATGATCGATGATGGTGGTGGTGATAATAGTAATAATGATAATAATAATAATAACAATAATAATACTGCTGTTGCTTAACAGGGACAAATTTAATATCAAGTGAAAAAACATTCTACGAAAGCCGGAGCACGTTACAGCCGCAGAGGGGCAGACACTTTCACGCATGAAACTACAGAGGGCAGCTGCGCGATCTTTACATACCCCGAGAAATTGAACGCATAAAAAAAAGTCCGACATATAAACGGCGACAGCGCACTACTCCGTCATCGTATCATCAGGAGATTTTGGGAGGTGATTTTCCTGCATTTTCGTGATATTCATTGAGAAATTCAGGTACGATTATGGAATAACTTCTATTATAAGAGCATTTCAAATTTTCGTGCGCGATATCTAGACCCCTCAACCATACAACTAGAAAAAAAGAAATAATTTCCAACAAAGTTAGTAGTGTACTTTTTTGGTAAAAATTGATATCAAGTAACACTGTATCAGATTGGTGGGTAAACTCTGCCTAAAGGTCAACTTGGCCCCTTGAATGGCGTCGTAAAGGGGCCAAGTTTACCCAAAAATATGATACCGGTACATTTTAACAGTTACATCACTATTCTATGGTGCATTTACATATCAACATTCATTGCAATCTTTTAGTATAAGTTTTACCTATACAAAATCAGTAACATTATATGAAAATCATAACCTATAGGGATCCTTTGGAAACCATAGGATCTCTTCTTATTCTCACCATTTTTCATTGTGCCAGCAACAGTGGTGGATTGGTTGAATAATACAGTGTTTGCTGTACCATTGGCATTGTCAGGTGCAGCAGGGGGACATGAAGAGGAAGAGGAGGAGGAGGAGGAGGAGGAAGAAGGGTTCAGCGATGGCGTCTCGGTTGAAGTCTTTGAAGTTTGTGGAGGGGTGCGACCCGGAGTGGGCGTGACAATCGCAGTGCAAGTGACATTTTTCCCGACATCAGCAGGTTTCGTGAAGCTACCAAAATTCCCTCTTTTCTTCTCCCCTATAAACCGTATCTCTTTGGCGACTTCGAAGAGTGATCGTACTCGTTTAGCCTCCTCTAGTGTCGAAACCCAACCTAGTAATCCATCGTCTGATACCGGCGTCCATACCTTGGTCCACGGGCACGACGTTGGCGTCGACGGGAGGATCTCCATTCTGCGAACTGTGATTTGATTTTCCCGGTTGTAGGTACAGGTACTCAGTACCTTGTTCGAGTTTCCCCCACAGGATCGTGATCAGGTAGGACTGACGCCAATGTTGTGCGAGGAAGCCGTTAAAACTGCCTGTATAAGGATGGGGATGGCCAGTGTGTAAACAAATCTGGTCATTAGTATCGATATTCCAATATCGAGTTGTTGGTATCTCGCTAGTCTACTGTTGCCTCGCGTAGATTACCATGGAGTAGGAACTCACCTTGTCGTAATTTTGTTCGATCATGTAGTATCGATAATTGAAAACTCCCTCCATACTGAATGAATGGAGTGGAGGGGTCGGACGTTGTCAAGCGACTGTGTATGCATACCGCTTGAAGCCGCTAACTAACGTTAGTGCGTACGACGTGTGATGATCGCATCTATCTGGCAGCTCCAACAGAAATTCTGACTCGGCATAAAACCTATTTTCTGATTGACGAAAAACATTTGGAAATACACTGGTGGACAGGTAGGACGAAGCTATCTAGGTCTAGTAATGTTCTAAGTAGGCTAATGTTTTTCTTTCAGAGTCTAAATGAGATGTTTATAATTGTACCCACCCCACTCTCCAGAGAGAGTCGGCCTGCGACTGACGACAGCGGCTGGTACGGTATACCGGGAGAGTTACCGTCCCCGGCTGATGTGCCGTCCCGACAGGCAAGGCTCAGGGTCTGGGCTGTGCCGTCTGTGGGTAATGAATGGGTAGCCTATCTGGGTATCTCTTTATCAGGCACATTATAGGTTTCAGGATTGCCCAAGATCGGTCAAATCGATGTAGATCTACAGCAGATTCCCGAAATTATAGCTTGTACAAGTTGTAGAAGCAAAGTCTAATCTCTCCCAAGTTCAAGATTTAGAAAGTTCTAACGTTAGAAGTATTAGAACATGCCTAATGCTAATGGTGAGTGACTAACACTAACAGTTAGACTCTCGGCCCTATAAGTAAAAAAAAAAAAAAAAAAGATGCTCAGTCAGTGTTTTGTACCTTACCCGAAGTAAAGTTGCACTTGCAAAACATTTTTTTTTCTTTTTTTGTGTCAATTGAGTGAGTTTTCGGCTATTTCTATGGCTCTTATTTTCAATGGTATGCGAGCAATTTTCTGAAAGCAAATAGACTTTCCATTTCATCATCACCTACCATGCAGTGAAAAGATCTAACGTTAGAGTTCTATTAAACAAATAATAATTAGACCTCGGCACCTATAGAAAATTAGTATACTCTAAATGCAAACCATAGCCTGAGCAAAGGTGATGTCACTGATGAAGTTAGGCTGTATAATTATGTTTGGTTTTGTTTTTCAAAGTTTGATAAATATTCATTGATGATGTGCCAGTAACACAAGTATACCCTTGCATAGAAACTGGTGTAGTTTTTTGGTTCAGCACAAAAGTTTCTTATGGCTGAAAATGTCATGAGTATCTGTATTGTATTTGTCTTCTTTTTTGCCACTGGAATGTTTTAAGAAGTCCACAATTTTCATTTTGCAGCATAAATGCAGCCCTGATGCAAGAAGTAACTATCAACTTTTAAGTGGTTCTACTGAATCTACTCTGACAATATTTGTCTGTTCCAACAGCAGAAACTGACCAGTCTTTCAAGTCATAAATAGCTTGATTCCATTTGGTCCTCCTTTTGGCAACTGTGCACTTTACGGCCCTATAACTATAAGGCTATATTATCGAGTGAGTGCATGATTGCCCTACTTTTAAACCCTACTCTGCAACATGTTGCACTAGATGTGTTTCCATTGTTTGTGATTTTGTGATTTGTAGCCATTGTATCACTATTTGTAAGTTTTGTAGCATACCAGGGGAACTCCTGGCAGGGAAGAGCAAGTAGTCTAATATTTCTACCATGATCAGTGCTCAAATTTAACTTTATTCTCTAGAGGCCTGTTCTGGCCACTAAAATCTTTGAATCTGAAAATTTAGTGGCCTGAAAAAGAAATGCAATGGCCCAAAAATCGCAAAATGAAAGGAAGTTTAAAAATTCACTTTGAATTGTTGTTGCATGAGCTGATCAGACCACCAAAAGATAGTGTCTTTTTAAATTTGGTGGCTCGACTTCAAGTTTTGTCATTGACAACAAACATTACATCTGATAGGCAATACCTGTGTAAGAGCTAGGCCTCATTGCCCTCTTGTATCAAGTTGGTACTTTTTTTTTATCCATTGTGCATTACCCTTAAATTTTTACCATTTTGTCTTCTTTCTCGTTTTCTTATTGGAAAACTGGTTCAGTATAACAAACACTATTAAATAGTTTTTTCTTTGCTTGATAGTCTTACTTGTTGCAGATTCACAGCTTGATTACATGTACTGGCCAAGGTAAAAAAACAACAACAACAACCAACAAAACAAAACAAAGCAATTCCACCAAGGTTCTGCAGTTCTGTTGGATGCATTGTTGACATTGGCATGGCAACCAAGCTTCTGTCAGCCAGCTAGTAGTCTAGAAGAACCTTATTAGCAACAATCTGTTGATGAAGGCCAAGATAATGACATTATTACACAACTATGCAATGACATGCAGAGTTTAACAATCACTGCACATTGTCATGGTATTTCATGATTTGATAGACCTCTGATCTTGTCATTTGCTATACACACACATAAAATACTCCCTGTTTGTTGGTACTTTTAAGACACAGGGTGTGTGTCTATTAGGTAGTTTTGTGTTCTGAACTGTCTGTGATTTACACTTCCTTAAAAAAGAAAAAGAAAATATGACTAAACAATAGATGGTTTTATAATTTATGATAGAATTTGTATTGAAAATTTGTTGCAAGTTCCCCAGGAAAAGGTCTTTGACGGAAGGTGGATTAAAGAAAAACATGTCATCATGTAGCCCGACCAGACGCTGTTACGCTATGCGAAAACAGCATCTGACGAGCGCGGCATGCAGCCTCAAAGTGAGGAACCTCAACACAACTACAAAACTTAGGAAAATGTATACTTTTCTCCTTTAAACAGAATACTTTACTCACGTTAAATGCATGTTTCTATTACAGAAGAATAGTTCGCCACACTGGGTCCATGGAGACCACTTGCGATAAGTCCGTGGAACAAATAAATGACACTTTCTGGCGCAATTCCTGACCGTCGGTACGTCGCGACGTACCATGTACAGCGACTGGGCTGTGTATAGTTAGGCCTGGCGTGAAAGATTGTGTACCGTGTGGACATGCTGGATATGATGATCAATTTCGATAAGTTTCATTGCGTACATTTGAATACTGATAGCATCAGATGTAGAGTAAATATTGAAAAGTATACTTGTTGAGTTTGAGGTGACAAAAATGATGTTAAGTATCAAAATTCAAAGCTATTGTAATACGATTACGTCGCTCTCCTAGTGGTTGGTGGTCGCGCGCGTACAGCCCTGTCACGACGTACCATGTACAGCGACTGGGCTGTGTATAGTTAGTCATCATGGAAATATTTTGTGTACAAGTATGCAGCGGAACACATTCAGAAGATCAATGGAAGAGAATCACACTAATTTGAATCTGCAAAAATTTGTCATGTGAAATGATATTCTATATGCTTGTAGAAAAGTTGTCTTGGTTCTATGACTGTTTTATGACTCTTGCAAAACAACCCACTTTCAGTTTTTAGTTTGTGTGTAGGGGATCAGTAATCCATTTCATTTTTAAAGCTCTTCCCAGATAAGAGAATCAAGAAGATGATAATGTTATACGCTCTAATAATTTTCTTGGACATGTGGTATTGATTCCCAATTCTGCAAAAGTCCTATTATACTATACAGGGTCTTATTATGCACAAGAACATGAAGACTTTTATATCGAGAATTGTCATATTCACATGGACCAAAGCAGCCAGGCTTGAAAGCAGCTCTCTTTCAGATTGTTCACAGGTCTCTAGAATAATTATGACTTCCTGACACTTGGAAATATTGCAAACCCCTTTCTAAATCATATCATCACATTTCTTTTAATTCTTTTGCTGATGAGGGGCTGTACTGTTATTTCCAGACTTTGTATTTAAACAGCTTTCTCATAGAAGTGAAATTAGAGAATTTGATAATGACTTTTAAGTCTATGTGTACACATCTAACTCTGTACTGGAGTTATTCCTGCATTTAGATTGATTACTGATCAAACCTCCACTTGATTTTGACATGAAATGTGAGCATAACTTGGGGTACTAGTATAGCATTGCATGCATATTTCATGAATTTGTCCTTGCATCAATATCTGGAGTGTGAGCATAACAAATTAGCATACTAAAATGCTATATGAGCTGGATATCCATGCATCTGTTATCACTTCTATCTGAGTGTAAAGTATGTGTTTGCATTTTCTGTGATAAAATATGTATGTAATGAGAAGCCCTAAGTTTAAGCTCATCATCCACAAAAATGCAGTAGTGATTAGCATATAAATGTGTAGACATTAAATAGTCAATACTTCAGTATAACTCACATGTACAAGTGTATGTGGATTTTAATCTCTTTTAGTGAGGCTGCTTGGTAGGGCTGAATCTCAATAGGTGAAAAAAAAATATTGCAAGACAAAGCTAGCAATTTTTCTTTATTTTCTGTTTAAGAAATCAATTCCATAGAATATGATCAGGATCAGTTGTCAGTGTATGGTACTAGATTGGATTGATAGCAAGTAACAGCCCCTCTCCAATCCCTGTCACAATGTTTGTTGTCCCTCTTGTGTTCCTGTCTGCCGCAAGAGGAGGCCAGTGGACTGCCACTGGGTCTTCATCCGGTATTTCTCAACAGGCGTGTACTCTCTCCACACGTATCAATAATCAAAGTTCAAGAGGATCTCTGCATTCTTACATAGTGACTTGTGTTGTTTGTGATATCACAAGGGGGGGGGGGGGGGTGTTCATAGCCATACAGCTTCCATGAAACATGGAAACAGTTGTGACACTTGCTGTTTGGGAGGAAAAGGGAAAGTCCGGTATGTTTTTATCTATATTATTGGAGTAACATATGGCATTCTATGTGCTGCATTTTCACAAATTTATAAACAGTCTACATTACTTGATCATATGTTCCACTTGTAAGCGTAATGTAAATTGAGGCACTTTTAGTTTTAATGAAGTTGCGCATTTTACACTGGGGGAAAAGATAAACAAGGTACTTACAGAGATCAATCCTCAGTCCTGTCTACTCTTCACTACAATATTCTTCCTCAATTTAGATGAAATGACAGGTTTTGTTGTTGTTTATATTTAATTATGAAGGGTTTTCTAAATAAGTGCTCATAGCAAGCTTGGATATTCATTGAAGAAATATTTAAAGTGTCTTAATATTACACCTGTATTGGACGTAAGATAGGTGCTTGTGCACTGTGTTTTACTATGTTAAATACATTGTACAGGGAAAGACTCTGTTTATATGCATTAGTTGCTGTAAAAGTGGAAATTTTTTTTGCAACTAGTTCATCACTATCAGCCAGGTAAGATGAATGTCACATATACGTTTTTAATTCCGTGGAATCAAAATACCAATAATAAAAAAAAAATTATATATGACACTGAAAAATTTAGCGTACTTTTATCTTCTATCTAGTTTGATGTTGGGCGGAATGTGCAAACATTTTCACTTGTATTACAGTATACCGTAGTAGTGTTAGCAACTATAGATTAAGAAATACCAATTGACAGCCTTGTCAAATGAAACATGATACTTTATTACTCCTTCCTGTGGATAACACGATAGGAAGTGATTACTATATGCTGCGGGTACCTGGCAACAGCGTAAGACAGTGTAGTCTACTCTTTATGAGCATGACTGTTTTTTGTTTGTTTGTTTGTTTGTTTTTTGGAGTTTACATACCTTTGTCTAGAATATCTGTTTGTGTTTACATAATTTGTATGGCAGGCTGCATGGTTAAATGAAGTAGGCCATAAGCAACACTGCTGATGACTGGAAAGGTACAGGGTACCATGTTCATTGATTGAATGCTCAGAATGGATGGTAAACAAGCCATGATGATGGTAATTGAATGCTGGTGCATGATATGTCTAGATGTGCAGAATGCTTTCTTTATACTTTTCATGATAAACAAGGCAAAACTTAGGCACATTCTACTAGTAACTTCTGTAATAATAATGATAATGATGATTATAATGATAATAGTTATAATGGTTCACAGTACATGTAGGTACAATGTATGACAACACAGTCTTACAAAAGGTGGTAATGACATAACATGAATAAATGCAATGTTTAGAAATACAAAACTACACTTATACTGTAGAATTACAGGTCTTAAAATAACAGATCTATACTATATTACAATTTACAGAATAGATATGATTTATGTTGATTTTTATATAATGTGAATGTTAAAGGGACTGTACAGTACTGGTTGAGGTGGGGATTCAGGTTTATAACATTCCTAAATGAGATAATGAGAAACCTCTTACGAAATATAAAAGAGCATGTAATTTTAAGGAGGATTCAACGTTTATTTGATGAAAATTGGTTTTCAAATGGCCGAGATATCCAAAAAAAAAAGTGATAATAAAAGGCGACAGGCCACGCCTTTTATTAGGATCTCTTTGTTTTACATTGTTTTTGGATATCTCGGCCATTTCCAAACCAATTTTCATCAAATAAACTTTTGATACCCCTTAAAGTTGCATGCTCTTTGACATCTCATAGAGTGGTTTCTCAATATCTCGCAAAACATTAAAAGCTAAATCCTAACCTCAACCAGAACTGTACACCCCATTTAAGGATTCTCATTGACTGGGGTACGGTAGTGTATTCCGTACAGTACCAGTACTTTGGGAGCATAAAAGCCAAAACATTTTGGTGCCAGAATACAATATGATAGATTAAATCTACAATGTAGGAAAGTTCTACAAGATGAGTTGGATCATAACTACCAAGTAGAACGGAGATTAGAAACTGGTTTGTAGCGAATTGAATTGTCAGTTAAATACTGTGTTGCAAGATTAGGTCTGACTTTAATTTTATGGTACTCAAAGTCAACAGCATCTTGAGATTGTTGAATTGAAAGGGTTAGACCCCATTCTACCTGCAGGCACATTCTGCCTTGTAAGAAGTCTTTATGTTCAGACTATGCATGTACATGTACATGCATCAATGGAAATGTATGCTTCCATGGTACATTGCCCTCAACTTTTGGCATTTGAAACAGCAGAGATATCCCATCGCACAGTCTATGAAAGTTAATACCAAATTATCAAACATATTGCGCCATACAGTGTCGGTATGCAGGCAGTTGTGTAAAGACATCAAAAGTTTGTCCTCAGTGTCATGGCAAGGTCATCATCACAGGTTCGTATAAAATCGGTGCCTGTCTACAAATTATAGCAAGTGTCACCCTTAGAGTGTGTCTCTATAGTGTTTTATGCACAGGGATGAACACTTTTAATTCTGCTTAAAGGACAAGTTCACCTTCATTAACATAAGGATTGAGAGAATGTAGCAATATTAGTAGAACACATCATTGATAGTTTGAGGAAAATCGGACAATCCATTCAAAAGTTATGAATTTTTGAAGATTTTGTGCAGTCACCGCTGGATGAGAAGACTACTGCAGTGTATGATGTCACATGCGTACAACAATATAAGGAAAATATAAAGAGAATTTCACAAAATTTCATCTTTTGAAAAAAGTATACATTTCCTTGACTCGTTACTGACATGTGTTATGGGTAATTCCCATTGCCTTTAGAAAGAGGCAAGTCAGGTGCTCTTTTATTATGTGAAAAAAGTGAAAATATGTTAAATTTTCTTTACATTTTCTTTATACTGTTGTACTCATATGACATCACGAGCCTTAGTAGTCTCCTCATCCAGCTGTTCCAACACAAAAATTTTAAAAATTCATAACTTTTGCATCGATTGTCCAATTTTCCTCAAACTTTCACTGATGTGTTCTACTAATATTGCTGCATTCTCTCAATCCTTATGTTTATGAAGGTGAACTTGTCCTTTAATGCAGGTATAATACGTAATCGTGAATGTTGAATGGATCCAGTGCTGAATGGGGTAAGTTTTGTGGCACACAGTGTGTTTAAAGTGTGGATTTTTGTTTGAGGAGTGATAAACAAAAATGTTAACTTCTAATTGTTAGTGGTTATTGATGCAATCTAGTGGAGTGTGGAAATTTCAGTGTTTACTTTTAGCTAGCTTTATAATGAAAAGCAAAAACCTGGACATTTCACAGCAATGTATTGTATACAAATATGCATTTTTGTGTTTGGAAATGTTGGCCTTGTCAGACAACAAGCAGGTGCATCCTAACATGTTTATTTGCTCATAGATCTGTGACAAGTGATCCAACATTATGATGAACAGGCACAATTACCTATAACAGGGCTCGACATTTACATTTTTCTTTGGTGGCCTATTCGGGCTACTGAAATCTTTGAATGTAAAATTTTGATGCCCCTCCCCCCCCCCCCCAAAAAAAAAAAACAAAAACAAAAACAAAAACAAAAACAAAAACAAAACAAAACGTTGTGGCCCGTAATGAAAGGAAATATAATGAAATTTCATTCTAAATTCTAATTGCCAATCAGACCACCAAAAGATAACCTTTTTTACTGGGAAATTTGGTGGCCCAACATAAATTTGTAGTGGCCCTGGGCCAAAAAGCCTCCTCTAATGTCAAGCCCTGACTATAATATCCTGTGCACATAGTTGTTTTTATAAATTTTATTCATAAGCAATCATTTAGATCCACCTTTTCATGGGGGTGCTGTCTGTCATCCAGGGATAAAACAGCTTAGTAAACTACAATGAATTTAGAGTGGTTAGTATTTTCTCTCTTTCTCTCTCTCCCTCTCTTTTGTTTGACACTGGTAGCTAATTTAGGACTTTGTCTCCATCTCCTATTTGCTACTTTTTAAACAATCAAAGATTTTTTATTCTTTTATCTATTTAGGGGGGTTGGGATGTGAAATCGTTTGACACAAGATGGAGTACAGTCACATACACTGTTACTCATTATAACTACATTGTACAAACGTGAAATTGTTGGGTTTTTTCTGTACATTTGAAGTATTCAGTCTTAGAGACTTCATCACTATATTCATATAATATGGCAGTATATGAACTTTAAAATTTACTTCTCTCTCTCTCTCTCTCTCTCTCTTTCTTTCTCTCCATAATTTCATTATCAAGTATGTTTAATAGATTGTTCTGTGCTGTGGACGTTTCATTACGAAGCAATTACAAAGTTAATTGCAGCTAGCCTGGGGGATGAGATGTTGCAACAATTTCAGTCGCCATACATTGTTAATGGCAATTAGCAGATCATAGACACTGATGAATCAGTACTGCATATATAGATTGATCATGCATGCACAAGCAGTCAGCAGCATTTACTGGCATAGTGGGCTAAGTTTGTGTCCATTTAAATGGTCAACATGACTGTGGCATGATGCATTTTCCTTTCATTGGTTGTTGTGTAGTTTGTAGTCCTTTTTTCCTGTGTGAGATGTTAAAAGTTCTGAATTTGTATAGATAGATAGATAGATAGATAGACAGACAGACAGGTATATAGACACTTTAAAAGTGGAAATATCTACATGAGTTATTTTTGTGCTCAGCCAGGTAAGACAAATCTTGCGGGCTTCAAACAAAATATGAAGTAGGGTATTACATATAATAGGCCAAAAAAAGAAAAAAGAAAAAAAAGATCGAGTGCTTTCATTTTCGCACTAGTTTCATGTTGCAAGGAATATGTGAAAATGTCCACTTTTACTGTGTACATAAATAGATAGAACAGAATTACAGGTACAGTCTGTTGGATCACTTGGAATGCTTCATGCCCTTTGCTGATTTTACATTTCAGATCATGTGATATCCATATTTTATAAGGAGTGACAAGATACTTTTGTTTTTCATATACCTTAACCCATTGAAGACTAATCCTGAGTGTACTCGGGCAGGTGTCTATGGGAAATGCGTGTTACAGCAATATCAGGTCATCCTCAAAGTTTTAAGGTTTCAGGCTGAATGAATGTCTGTCAAGGATGATGAATTTAGTCTATTCACAGTTGACTTGCTATAATGAAAAGCTTATGAACGTACTGCATGGACTGGGAAAACCCCAATTATTTCAACTGCTGCCTGTGGCCCTAATTATTGATTCCAATACTGTAGACTTCATTCTAATACCCTCCTTCTGACAGCACACACTGGATGTGTTGACATCAGCATACCAGTATACACATTTTCCATCAGCCAAAGTATTATTAAGGCAAGAGTAAACCCAAGATGATATTTTACTGATACTGTCTGAAACTTGCCTTTTTATCCTTTATTTCATCCCAAGCCAGAAGCAGACAGGCAAGCAGGCGTGCAGACTTCTGAGTATATACCTGGGCAGGTGTCTATGGGAAATGCATGTTGTAGCAAAATCAGCCCATCCTCAACGTGTTAATAACATGCTATGTCATAGCTTTACACCTTGGGTGTACTTGCATGTTGATTTTCAGAGTTACAGCTCGTTATTCCGAAGGCTCTTTATTCCTAAGATTCGTTATTACGAAGGTTCATTGTTCCGAATTTCATTTTCGGATTAACCGGTCTTCGGAATAACGAACCTTCGGAATAATGCCACAAATTTTCGGATTAATGAACCCCTTTTCATATTCGGATTAACAAACCTCTAGGTATAGGGAATTTGCGTGTTTCGGATTAACGACCCTTCGGAACAACGAACCTTCGGAATAGCGAACCTTCGGAATAATGAACAGCACCCGATTTTCAGTGGGTGTTGGAAGGCTTGAAACCAATATCATTGTGTGGTGGATTGAAAATCAATAATTTACGGAGTGTTAAACCTAGATACGTAGGTACTCTTGGCTGCCAGTAGTTTATCATATAATTTGTTGTTCAGTATTGATTGCCTTGTTTTGCAGCTGTATTGTAAAGTCATTTTTGCTTTTGGAAATAAATTCCTTCTTCTACCCCATGAACATATTCAATAGAACATTTCTACAAAATTACAATCATTTGAACCCCCACATATTATTGTCATTCATCTCTTTCTCTCTCTCTGCCTTTCCGACCATCATTTATTTTCCTCCTCTCTCTCTCCCCTTCTCTTTCCTTTCTTTTCTTTAAGTCAGTAGAAAATTTAAAGAATTGTGGATTATTAGTTTTGTGACTGCAATACTTTTTATGGTCCACTCATTTGCAGCTAGACATAATATACTTACACAAGTTAAGTTTTAAGAGACCATGCAGACACCAGATCATTGTGTTAACCAGTGTAAAAGAAAAAAAAATAGTATGCTGCCTGTGGTACTGATGTCTCTTGAAAGTCACAGGTGTGAGGTGAAGTGTGAATTGTTGTGGGATGATCCACGAAGTGCTGTGGGAAGAAGGTTGAAGATTTTGTCGTGTCATTGTTACAAAGGGATGAACAAGAAGATGTGTGATGGAAGTGTACAGGTGCTCCAATTGTAGCTCCACTTATGTGAATGTGTGTGTGGGGTGTGCATGTGTCTACATCATTCTTTAATGTACAGTGTAGTTCAGAGAAGGGGGGGGGGTAGTGGAATTACAAATATCTAAACTGGTTGAGTAAATGTGTACAGTAATTAGAATACACATTAAAACTCTTAACTAAGCAGATTTCAAGGTGAGATAACATATCATTCTCAGTTTAGCAAGAATTGTAAATGTGAAGTCATGTGATGTTATGTACACATATGAGTGGATTTCAGAACATATTTGATTTCCTGCCATAAATAATGATGTGCTATGACATGGTTTGGCTTGCTGCTGTTCATGTTAAAGGACAAGTCCACCTTCATAAACATGATGATTGAGAGAATGCAGCAATATTCGTAGAACACATAGGTGAAAGTTTGAGGAAAATTAGACAATCCATTCAAAAGTTATGAATTTTGGAAGTTTCAGTTCCGTGATTGCTGTATGTGAAGACTACTACAGCTTGTGATGTCATATGTGTACAACCATATAAAGAAACTATAAAGAAAATTCAACATATTTTCACTTTTTTCGCATAATAGAAGAGCACATGACTTGCCTCTTTCAGAAGGCAGGGGGAGTAATATTGCCCTTAACATATATCAGTTACAAGTTGAGAGAATGTGTACTTTTAAAAAAAAAAGAAATTTTGTGGAATTCTCTTTACATTTTCCTTACATCATTGTACGCATGTGACATCAACTGCAGTAGTCTTCTCATCCAGCAGTGACTGCACAGAAACTTTAAAAATTCATAACTTTTGAATGGATTGTCCAATTTTCCTCAAACTTTCACTGATGTGTTCCACTTATATTGCTGCATTATCTCAATCCACATGTATATGAAGGTGAACTTGTCCTTTAATGGGATCAATTGTGAATCTGACATGCATGCGTCACAGACAGTATATCAAGTTGTCATGATTTATAGTTCTAATTATGGATTTTAAGGGAACATCACTTTGGGTTACTCTTGTTTAATCTGTGTCACATTCTGCCTATGCAAACTTACTGGTAATTGTATTTTGAGTGACATTACCATACATTTTAAAGGCTGTATATTTTATACAAGAACCTGAAATAGTCTTAATACTGTTGTTGACTCCAAGTTTTGCATAAATTTCCATTTATCTGCTGCCCCGATATCACTGCACCCACTCAAACAGCTTTCTCTACAAGGTAGACTCTTTCTTCTAATTTACAAACTTTAAAAACTGGAATGCTCATGGTGAAGCAGTTTGATTGTGAAATTACTCCACAGGGCTGATTGAATGAAAACAGTTATATGTCACTCCAAGGCAATTTGCAGGTTATTGTAATCTTTTTCTTCTTTCTTTCATTGCCATTCATATTTTCATAGTTGACTGAAAGTATCAAACTGTGATGTTTGTTTAGACGGGTGACTGAAATGTCTGACCTGGATTTCTTGAGTAAATAAATGTACCGAGTCAAAGTCCACCAGTACTCAAATCAAAATAGTGCACATTGAATTCTAAATGGTACTGCTTCTCTGGCACATCAAAATTTGCTGACCAATAGGTTGGAAGGAATCTGTAAAAACAAGGTACCTTGTCACTTGTTTACTGAGCATCCAACCAGCTCAGTTGTCAATAGACCTGAATGATTCGGCAATTTGATAGAAAGCACTTTGTGTTAAACTATGAATCAGCATTAAGTCAAATATATTTACAATTTTGATATGCAGTTCTTAAACAAGATATATGTGTCTGTGTGCATTCTGCATTTGCAGCTTAGAGACTGTACCAAGTGTAGTGGGGTTTGTGCCAAGTATGGAATTGGGTTGGTGATTTACTCTGCATTTTCTTGCCGGTGATTATATTCCTGGTGATATTTCATCATTTACACACAACAACAGATAGAAAGAATACAGTGCTGAGTGACTCCTTGATTATTTTCAGTTGTGGTGATTTGTTTCCATGCAACAGATGCCACTGAAGAATTTGCCATGACAGTGGGCTGAAGGAGTTTGCGAGAGAGCCCTGAATTCATCCATTATATGAGTTGAAGTATATTGAACACCAGCTGAAGTTAGTATCATCCGACACAACACGCCATGGGAGGGTGCTCATCCAAAGACCAGACAGTCAGTCAAGGTAAGACCAGGGAGATGGAAGAGAGACATTTCCCTGGTAAGACATAAAACCAAGACAGTCCTACTCTGCAAGACCATGGAGATCAGTTTTCACTTCAAGGACATACCAGCATAAACTTTGGTACCACCATAATTATTGAAGTGAGAAGATTGTAATGTGATAAAGTGACTTTTAAGTTGTTTCCAGCCATGCAGTTTTTCTCTTCAATAATAATAGGATTCCAACTCTTTTTTGCAAACTCTCATAACATTATTGCTGCGCAATGAGAAGTTTTGTTTGTTTGTTTGTTTGTTTTAATCTATAAAATGTGCGGCATGAGGTCTCTGCCTGTCTATCTATCAAGCTATCTATTGTTTTATCTTTCTATCTATCTGTCCATCTATATATCTTTTTATCTTTCTATCTATCTGTCTATCTATATATCTTTTTATCTTTCTTTCTATCTGTCTATCTATATAGCCGTCTTTAAATGAGAAAAATATTTACAGTTTTCTTTCACCTTTTCTCCCACCACTTCTTTATTTATCTTTCCATCATTCGGATATATATATACCCTGACATTGTTATGTCACTGTTATTGGCAATTTGTGTTATTGTGTCTGTGAATATGATTTGTTATGCCTTCTTTTTATTATTTTCATGGATATTTATTACATTCTGCCATTTTTGTGTTACCATTCTATATGATTTGCATTCCAAATTAAATGTTTTGTGTTACCATTCTATATGATTTGCATTCCAAATTAAATGTTTTGTATTCAACCACATACATTCTGGGGTCCGTATTTGTATCTTTTATTGTAATTTCATATTTCTTTTCATTTCACACATGCTCATTGTTGCTCATAATGCAATATATGCACTACATTTCTACTTGTGTGGAATGCATTCCTTTACACTACGGTGCAATGTTCCTTTTGCAATTCTACACCTGAGTTGATATATATTATTCTTTATTATACCTCATGAATGTGCATGATTCAATGTATGAACACACCCATTTCTCTGAATATATTACACTTTTACATGTGCACAAATTGTAGTCAGTCCATTGTCTGTTCCTGCCAAAACTGACCCTTCCATACCCACCTCATCTGCCACACCCTCTAACTCCTCCCCTGCCCCACCCGGTGGCACCCCTAATCTCGCAGCAGATGGGACGAAAAGTACCAGTAAGCAGGCCCCTGGGAAGGGACCGGTGAAGAATGGCACTGGCACCCACGCACCTGGCTTGGAGGCCATAGTGTGCAAAGTGGATGACATGAAAGATGGAGAGTAAGATATATGTCACTCTTTTTCATTATTTTGAGGGTTTCATACTGTAAAACCAGACATTTTTGGGGTGCATTAAACTTTTGTGAATTTCACAGAGAGCCAAGATTCTCAAAAGTAAAATGCATGTACAATTTAGTGTTTGTCTACACAATGCATTGAATGTCATTAGCGATTGGCAAAAATTTCATGCTGCAAAAAAGTTGTCCGCTCCAATTTGCAAAAATGTTATGCCGCAAATGTTTATGGTTTTACAATACTATAGTTTGATATATATGATCTGTGTTCTCTGTTTTACATGTACATACTATACCTTTTGGCTTGCCTATTCAAAGGGATAGCTATTGCAATCTGATTACCGGGCAGTCCTGAAAAATAGAAAGATGGGTGTTTAAGTCTTTTTGTCTCATCTTATACAAAGTTATCATCCATCAAGAGAGACCTGGAATTAGCATCCTTCTGCATCTACACTGAGATTGAACTCCCTCTGATTGTATTGTGTTTGTTTAGTCATTTGATGCAGTGAGCATACTGAAGAGAACTTCACTTTCTGGCCCAACCTTTTCATATAAATGTTTCAATTGTCATAAAATATTTTGCTATGCCTATGGCTTTATAGTAGGACTTTGAAAAACATCATGTTCGTAACATTGTGCATTCACCTAACTAATGTGCCGTAAGTGGGGAGAGGAAGAGCAAACACTTAATACGGTTTATCTTGATGCTGCCTATCACTTTACTAGAATGCGAGAAGTGGACATTGGCACTGGCAAGGCACTTCTGGTGAAGGAGCTCGGTGAGTTCAGCGCCATCGGACACAAGTGTTCTCACTATGGAGCACCTCTAGTTAAAGGTAAGAATTATTGTCATAGAAAATGAAACAGCAATTTCTGCACAAAAGCAAAGATGATTTATGTTTTATTGCTTTTTAACTGAGTGCAAAAAGTATAATCACTATGTTAGGAAAAGTGTCGTGCGAAAGAAAAATTTTGTGTTATTTTTCTATTGTTTGTCATTCTGGTATGGTGTTGCTAGGCAGAATTTCTAGGTTGTAGTCTGGAAAAGAGTGTGTACCCTAATCTTTCTTTGTCCAGTTTCATAGTGAGCCAAGCAAATAGAGTCTAACTTATGAATGATTTACCAGAAAGCATACATTATGTTGTTCTGTAATATCTAAGATCATAATAATGTATCAGTTTGACATCTATTTTGGCATAGAAGCCTGCTGGGATTTTAGGTTTGAAAGCTGATTGGTGATGAAAGCCAATTTGTCTTCTAAGATTTTTCCTTCCTCATCTTTTAAGTGTTTCCGGCATGCATCCAAAATTTGATTTTAATTAGAATTGATTTCAACATGTGTGTCACCTTCAAGATCAAGAGACCTACTCTTACTGAGGCAACTCTTCTGATTTATCAAGTCACATACAATGTATGTTTAGGAAAGTGCATGTGTGCAATGACTTGTGCACATTATAAGAATCAACTAAATGTTTAGTACCTTCGGTGAACCTACTTTCTTGCCCGTCATGTAAAGTTTTCTGAGATGTCTCAATGAAGCACACCTCTTGAATGGCATTTCATGTACACACAGGTGCTCTGTGTAATGGGCGTGTCCGCTGTCCCTGGCATGGAGCTTGCTTCAACACAAAGACAGGTGATATCGAAGACTTTCCAGGGCTGGACAGTGTACCCAAATTTGAGGTCAGTCAAAAGCATTTTGTAAGCTAATGCCATGTATCATTTTTTTGTTCGTACCACATTTTGTTTTATTTGGTTGTTTGTATGCAAAATTAAGTGTGTGGTTTCGATGACAAAAGGTGTATATGCGTAGAGAGATATGAATAGACTATCAAGATAGTCTAATGATCTAAAGGCAAGCCTACCTTTGAAAGAGTGAGCCTTTTTATTTTTATCTGTTTTGTTTTTTGTTTTTTTGAATGGCATGTTCATCCACAGAAATTTGTGTTGGTGATAATATCTTCACTCTGCTTCATAGAATAGCTACGAAGCATTTTAATTATTTACTTCTAGTTTTCAAGGGCAGTATGAAGGGATGATGCAAGGGGCATTATTTGTTTTGATAATTGTTCAGTGCAAATCATTACCCAGGCATTCTAGCCCAGCAGTATTCATACTTTGTCGTACTTTTTTATTTTCTCTTAGGTCAGAATAAGTGGAGATGATGTCATTGTCCAGGCGAATCCAGAGGTGAGCTTGGTATACCTCCAGGTTGATCTTTAACACAAGACATTTAGTTTACACGTCAATAAAATATGATACCTGTTGGACAATTGTACAAATTTTGGCATGATTTTTTAAGGAGCTAGACCTTAGTGTCTACTTTGTCCTTAAAACTGGATTCATGAATGTTTTTAATAAACAGAACGGTAACAGGTCAGTCATATAATCAATTGAAATCATGAAATACTGATTAAAGGCATAATTTACCATTTGCAGATAAAACAAAAACCCAACTTTAGTGCTTCAAAATAATTCTAAAATGTGAGTTAGAGGTAGAAACAACCAAAGTAAACATTTGAATCAGTGTAATTCATGTTAAGTATTGTTTAATATACAAAATGTAAACAATAGTTACAATGAAAATGTTTCTAGACTAAACTTCTGCAGTTTTGGTTTATTGAGAAAAATAGTGATATCTCCTTATATTTTAGGCTTTATTGCAAAATTGTACATGGTAGGAGGTTTTGTGATACATCTGACCGACACATAAGCATCAAATCTCGAACATTTTTAAAATCACTGCTCTCAATGGTAAATAATACCTTTAAAAGTTATTGAATTAAATCAAGAAGGAATTATTAAAGCATGTGTGAATAAAGCAAGATGCCTTAGTAAGTATCTTAGTTGTAAATCTATTCTTATTGTGCTGATGTCTGTTTTTCCATTAGGTTCTTATAACAGACCACTATAGTAAATGTTCTTATTCCATGTATATGAGGATTGCTCTTCCCTCGGGTTTTTTCCCCATAGGATTTCCTGTCTCATAAACGAGTGAAGAAGATGGTAACCTGTTCACCAGATGATGAGAAGAGAGTACTCATCATTGGTGGAGGTGAGTTGTGTTGTTCAAATGTTGCACCATCAATCCTTCTAGGTTTTACAGGGTCAAGTCCTCACATCTAATTGACATTAAAGGTAGGGAATCCCATTTGCATGCCTTAAATGAAGAGTTGTATAAACACAGTGGTATGTTGAAGAGAGTATCATTTTAGAAACTCCCATAAAGTATTGAAAGTGGAAGGTAACATTTAGTACATTTTTATTGACTGTTAGATTTTGAATTGAATTCTTTTCGGGGCTCACCGTAAATTCCAGTACATTACTAGGCCACCTTTGAGTAGTTGAGTTTTGTGCATTATTCAAATTGTAGATAACTGTTGACTTCCAAATTTCTAAGCAGTGGCCTAAACAAGTCCCCTGAGGTTCATATTCAATGTTTTGCTGCATTTTGGGAGTTCTGTAAAAGGTATCCCCTACCTTTAAAGGTGCATAGTCCCGGTAGTGTAGAGGGCGCTGTTGATTATACTGCCGATCACCGTTAGCATTGATACGAAGATTACCGAGGTTGAGCTGTCATCAAGAGTAAAGTGCATAGGTGTTGCTAAGTAACGTTGCCTTCGTTGTCTTCTCTGCGCATTGCGCAGTCTGTAGTAATGCCAGAGTGCGTGCATATGTGCTTGTTATTATGACATCACAAAAGAAGTTTGCTAAAGCTGTCATCCCCCTCAGCCGAATCATGAGCCGAACAGTGATCGGACCACTGACTACAGTGAATCAGACTATCTTCGAACTCGGGGAAGTGGGCCACAGCGTAAGCGCTTAAGAGGAGTCGATAGCGTAGGTCTCTGTAGGAAACTTGCGCCGTGCGCCCATGTACGCATTTGACTAATGCACCGGAACCATGTACCTTTAAATCCATGCATGTGCTGTCCTCAATGATGAGCACATGTTGATAATTTCATTTCTATTCCAAACTCCTTGTCATCATCATTGTTGTTGCCACTGTCCTCTTCATCATCACCATCACTGTCATTGTCATCATCATCATCTCCTTGATTAGTGAATCAATCATCAACAACATCAATATCAGTGTTACTTTATTGAAAACAACAACATCTTGAATATCGACTTTGGCATCATCATCTCCTTTATCAGTAAAATTATCAACAACATTAACAACAATGTCACCTATTGAAAACAACATGATCTTGAATATCAGCATCACCGTCATCATCATCACCGATGACAACAACATCATCACAATTATCATCACCATCATCAGTATTATCATCATCATGAACATCATTGGCGAGCTTTAGATTTGCAACGAGAACGCTAAGATGACAACAGCCTCCTGGGTTGAATAATGGAAACAGCTGCCTTGCACATGTGCACAACAACATTGTAAGACTGATGGCGTTGTCTTTAGCGTTCGCGTTGCTGATCTAAAGCTTGCTATTGTCATCATCACCAGAATCATCATCATCATTACCATTGCTGATGGTAGTAGATACAGCAGGAGCAGCAACATTGTCAGTTTTACCTGTGATCACTATGTGACATATGACCATGTGCCATCCTCTGTATGGGAACCTGGTGGCCTTTGTATTAAGTCTACGAGCATTTTAGAATTCAGTATGGAACGGGTTAATAGGCGCATATTTTGTATACCATAGTATCACGCTCAAAGGTGTCCTACTGTTTCATGACTATCAATGTTGATAGTGGAAAGAAAAGTAAACAAATTAATATCTTGTCATGTATCTAATTCCACACTCACTAGGCGCGGCATCAGTCACCTGCGCAGAAACATTACGTCAGGAGGGGTTCAAGGGTCAGCTGATAGTGGCAACCAAAGAGAAGCACCTTCCGTATGACAGACCAAAGCTGAGCAAGGTGAGACATCTTGATCCATATCAAAGATTTTGTCTAAATCAACCTGTCCTGTCATACCTGATGCAGTCATTGGGTTTTAAACTAGCTTGTGACTGCATTCATTATTAAGCCAGTCACTGCCAAAGTCAAGACTGCACTGTATTATAGGAACAAAAATATTGGCAGTGGCCCTCAGGGGTGTATTCTAATCTGTTTTATCATATCTTAACAGATTCTGTAAGGGCATACAAAGATAGTGGTATGATATTGCTAGCAGAAGGGGTGCTGATACTTCCTGAATAGAAAAACAACACAGATAATGAATAGATTTGAAATTTGTGTAGATTTATATGAACTGGGCCCCGTTGCAAGAAAGTTGCAATCAATTGCAAATAATTGCTAATTTTGAAACAACCATTCTGATTGGCTCAGGGTCTGCCCTATTAAGAAGACATGCATGCAACAATGATTTTGATTGGCCAGTGACAATCAGTTGCAAGTTGCGTTTAAACGCAAAGTTTCTAGCAACGGGGCCCAGATGTGATATAAAGGAGGTATGATACCTCCTTGGTGATATCTCTGCCAAAAGAAATATGTGCTTGCTCCTCACAGAGTATGTAGGTCTGGAAGAGAAGACTATAAGAAAGAAAGATACAGAGGCAAGGCATATATGAACATGACATGTGACAGATACTGTATACGCCGCATATTTCGCGAGGCTTTTATTTTCGCAAATTTCGCGAGTCGGGTGCTATTCGCGAAATTAAAGACACACAAAAATATTAACTCTGATCCCCGATGTGAATGTTACGAACGCGTGTACATTTCTCCATTCAGTGCAGGATCCCACGCTCGCAAATTTAACCACTCACGAAATCATCGGGAATTCCTGATTCACAAGAATTTAGACTCGCGAAATATATGGCATATACAGTATTTGATACAACATGGGGTTTTGCATTCTGAAGTTTCAGTGATCTGTTACAATAGGAAAGGAAGAAAAACATATAGTAACTGATTAATAGTTAGAAACTGAACATACAATTTCATGACAGAGAATTTCATTATTATATGCTATATATTTACCAATCCAAATTTTTCACAGTTTTTTTTTTTTTTTCGTTCATGCTCATGGAGTACAGCGATGAATGGAGAAATGTACATGTACACATCGCATTCTGTTTTAAACTTTAGAAATAGCACCCGACTGGCAAAATTCGCGAAATATATGGCATATACAGTATGTCTTTTGTATGTATTCCACTTCGTAATATGACGTTCTGTGATGTCTTTCCCAGGCACTGAGTTCCACAGCAGACTCAATATCCCTCAGGAATGCAGACTTCTTCTCCATCTATGACATCGACATTAAGACTGAGCAGGAGGCCACTTCCATTGACACTGTGCTCAACTCTGTGTCTTTCTCTAATGGGGACAGCATCTCCTTTGACAACCTTGTCGTGGCCACTGGTGGAAGGTATGGGTCATCCTCTTTCCTCCCACTTTTCATCTTTCCCTCCCTTCCCCATCTATCTGTCTGTCTATCTATCTATCTATCTATCTATCTATCTATCTATCTAAATTTTATCTATATATCTATCTATCTATCTATCTATCTATCCATTAGGCAAAAAAAAAAAAAATCGTTCTATTGGCGTAACCCGCCCGACCCTAAAAAAAACCCCGACCCTGAACTTTTCAAAAAAAAAAGAAAAAAAGGAAATACATCGTTTTTACCGAGAGAGGGCGCGATACGGGTTTGCGAATTATCAAAAACAACAACAACAACAACAGCTGGTGTCAGGAAATGGCCACGCAGTACAGCGTGTCGGCGACCGGCAAGTCCGGTTCGAAGATTTTATTTGATATTATTCGGAGAATCGATTTGTCAGTGGCGCTGGGTGATTTAGCCCAGGAATTTGTTCGTTCGTATTCTGACCGGTATGTTGTGACGGCTTTTAAACCGGTGATATAACAAACTTTGGATGCAACAGACCCTCTCTATCGAATGGGGTTTTGTTAGATATGAGTTTTACACGTAAAATACAGGTAGCAAAAAAAAAAAATAGAAAAAAAATTCCGCCCGCCCGACCCTATTTGAAAATCTCATGTTACGCCAATACAACATTTTTTTTTTTTTTTTGGGGGGGGGGGGCCTTATCTATCTATCTATCTATCTACAATTGTATCTATCTACCAGTATCTACAGTTGACTTCCCCAAAGTCAAAATTGCAGGAGTTGAATTTTGGCTAAGTTTCAGGAAATTTCAAAGTCCTATTGTCTCAGATGTATGCTCATTCAGTCATGCAAGCCAAATTCTGCCTAAATTGAAGCCTTTTTTTTCTGTCCTGTTGAATATAACTTAGGCGAAGCAGACTCTATCAAATGTATGTATCTATCTATCTATATATCTGTCTTTCTAGATCTATCTATCTATATTTCAGCTTCCCCTCTCTTTGTCATCCTCTGTTTCTGTCATTTCAGAGCCTTCTCTCTGTCATTCAATTTTATCACATCAAAGAGGAAGTGTATCTGTACAGGCTGTCACTCATGCAGTGTAATATCAAATTTACACAAACTTGCATAAATGTCTCAGACTGTGTGTAACATGTATTTTCTATATCTACAGCAAGGATGAGATGCAAATCGCTGATTACCCAACTTTATTCTGTAATAAGAACTTCACTGAAATGTGGGAGCACTGTGGCATAGTGGAGAAAACTCTTTGACTTTCAGTCAGAGGTCCCGATTTTGAATCCTGTCAAGTGCCAAAGTCCTTAAGATATAAAGATGCTTTTACCCAACATGTCCCTCATGACCAAAGTGTATGAATGTGGACCTGGCAACACTAGGGTAATGATAATGTCAGACCCTCTGGTAGAGGAGTGTGAATTGTGACTCCATCTCTCAAACCTCCTTGGTCAAACTGTGACATAATATGTGAAATTATCACCTTCTAGATTGATGTGCAATAACTGGAAATGTGCGATTCCTGTATTGTATAGTCATTACACAATCTCACCTGACTGCAATTTACTTTTTCTGACAGGCCTAGATCACTGGGTATCCCAGGCAGTGATCTGACGGGAGTATGTCTGCTTCGCAGTCCAGAAGATGGCAATAGGATTGCGGAGCTTGCTCAGGGCAAGAATGCAGTAGTGGTGGGGACCTCCTTCATTGGTGAGATACACAACTGAATCCTTATATCCACATCATTTATATACTACATCCAAAAAAAAAAGTATGATAACCACATTCATATGGGCATATTTGCATTTCTTATGCCACTCAAACTTTGATGAAACAGTCTTTCTCTTTTTGTAAATACCACATAGTCTTGAATTGGCAAAAGCAGTCTGGTATGATCCATTTTCAGAGATGGTTTCAGCTGCATTTTTTTTATTTCCAAGCATGCAAAGTGATATGTGCTGCATTTTTTGTAAGTGATATGTGCTGCATTTTAAGAAATGTGTGTTATTCGAGGTATTATTACCATTTCTGCCCGCAGGAATGGAGGTAGCAGCTTACCTGGCAGGCAAGGCAGCCAATGTTACTGTCATTGGCAGAGGGTCAACCCCATACCAGGCAACTCTTGGGGAGAAGATTGGTGCTGCTCTGCAAAAGGTAAACTATTGAGGAAAGATGGAAGAGGTTATATATTAGCTATACTTTCCCAAAAACAGACCTTAATCTAACTGATATGGTTTCACAATAGTTAAGATATTCCATCAGCTATTGTACTGGTAGATAACCTTGTCTTTAAAAATGAAAAATATGTTTTTCTTGAATTTGGTTTAGAATGCTTTGTATGGGCAATTTTCCCTTTTCAAACAAATATATAATTCATGCTCCAGAATATTACTGTTTACTTCACTGTGCATCAAGTTGTTATTTGATCTGGGCCCTGTTTTATCAAAAGATAAAATTGATTTAAAATTTCCTTACCACACAAGCTGCCATAGACTTAGAGTTGAAATCAACTACATAATCAATTTTTAACTCTTTATAAAACAGGGCCCTGCAGAAGTTGTCAGTTGTGGTATACAAAGAACTCAAACTAAGGGCTTCAAATACATTCTCTTTGTCGGGTTAAGTGTGTAATGAGATTGCCATTTTCATTATTAAAAATCAAGTTTAAAAAAGCAAAGGTCAATGCCAGTCTGTGCATCCCAGTACGACTGTAGCTGATTGTGGAGTACCAAAGTCGTATGGATATATCAAATTACCTACTTAAACCGGTATTGATTTTTGTCGTGGTTGCAATATTGATAGATGAAAACATACCAACTATTAAAAGGCAAGATATATTTAACCTGAGCAGACTCAATAAAGATAACAAAATATCAAACTTATTCAAAGTGTGATAAATTTACGATATGGCAACTTACAATTCTAATATCAAAAGTTTGTACAGTGAGTGTGCTCAAGTTTTTATGCCTCCGCCACAAAGTGTCGCCGGAGGCATTATGTTTTCTGGTTGTCTGTCCTTCGTCCTTCCGTCCGTCTGTCCTTCCATCCGTAATCAATTTTGTGGACAGCGTATAAACTAAAAAACGTTTAAGGTATCCTAAAGAGACTTGGTATATTTATGCATGAGTTGACAAAGTTGTGCCTATTAACTTTTGGGGGCACATGCTCAAGGTCAAAGGTCAAAAGGTCAAGGTCAAATGCTCGAAATTTCATTATTTCCCCTGTATCTATGCAATGCCTGGAGGTTTTTTCCAGAAACTTGGTGTATACATGTAATACCAAATAAAGATTTTCCAGAGAGTTTCAAGTTATGAGGCCAAAGGTCAAAGGTCAGAGGTCAAGTGAAAATGTTAGAATTTCACTTTTTTCTCCATATCTTGGAAATGGTTCAAGCTATCTTCATGGAACTTAGTACATATGCATGTACTGACTAGCAGTCATTATCTAGGGAATGTGGGGGTCATGGGTCAAAGGTCAAGGCCGATTCCTAATAATTTCACTTTTTCCCTCATATTCAAATGCAATATTTGCCGGATTTTTCTTGAATCTTGATATATACATGAATAACCCAATAGAGATTCTCTTGGAAGTTTCTTGCCCAAAGGTCAAAGGTCAAGTGAAAATGCTAAATTTCATTTCTTGGTCCATATCTCGAAAGTGACTCAAGGTGTCATCATTAAACTTATTACGCAGTATCTATGCATGTTCTACCTGACGGTGATTCTCTTGGGAATTTTAGGGTCATAGGGTTATAGAGTTTTTAGGTTTTAGAATTTTAGGGTCATAGAGTTAAAATGCAAAAATTTTACTATTTGATAGTGAAATTACACTTTTTCTCCATACCTTGAAAGTTTAGTCAATGCATAGACTTATAAAAAAAAGGGTCAAAAGTGAAGTAAAAATCCTCAAATCCCCAAATATCTGCGCTCTTAGGCAGTATGGCCATCCATCCAATTAAACCTAGTTCAAGGAAAGTGAACATTCAACACATTTGTGACAAACCTGTCATTTTAATATTTTGCCAATTATGTGAAACTCATCATACATTGTCAAGACATTGTACTATAGACCTATTAGGAGAACCATGCATTCAGGCGGAGGCATACCAGTCGCCATAGCGACATTTCTAGTTATTTTTGTTATCTCCATGTACCAATATCAATCTGTCATTAGTGTGGGAGGATGTCTCCCAGCTTGTCTTTTTTATTCTGAAAAAGAAAGCTATTGTTCATGGGGTATAATTCCTAAACATAAAAAAAAAATATGTAGATGTCAAGAGAAAATGTAGTGCACTGAATGCATTGAAAGATTAGACTAACAGTAAAAGATAGAAAAGATCAGCCAGGAAGAATAAAGGTACAGATGTAAAAACTGATGAACAAAGAACATTAGCATTTTTATTCCTTGATTTGTCAAGGGAGTTAGAAAATGAAAATTCCCCCTGTTATTTTGCCCAATGAGTTGTGGAGGCATGTAGTTTAATAAAACACTTGAAGTTGATGTAGTATATTAAGTCTATATATCTCTTTTACCAAGGCCTGATTGTCTTTCTTCCCAAGATGACTGTGCCGTAAAAGTCCAAATACACCCTCATGTTCATCATTCTATTCTCTTTAATTTCCAACCTTTGTCAATAATTTGATTCCAGCTGAGTGAATCCAAGGGTGTCAGGTTCATCATGAAGAGTGGCGTGTCAGAGTTCAAAGGTGAAGATGGCGTCCTCAAGGAGGTCATACTCACAGACGGTCAGTCGGTCATCGCCGATGTCTGCATCCTGGGGGTTGGCGTCACCCCAGCAACTGACTTCCTTCGCGACAGCGGTATCAGCATGACCAGTGGTGGTGCAGTGGTTGTTGACAAGGTGTTTATTTGCTCCTTAAAAAATTTTTGTGTTTCCCCTTGACAAATATCTATGATTTCATGTTTATCATTGTTTGAGAAGCAAGGCATTCTCTCTTTTAGTATAAGCACGTCATTTATTTCTTTGTAAAGCAAATAATAGTTTGTATGCACCTTTACCACTCTACAGAGTGGATTTGGCACTATATAAATCATACATATATCATTATTGTTATTATTAAAGTCATTTATGCAAGTCTTTCTGTCAATGTTAGTTTTTAGGAGAGGTTTTTTTTTCTTTTTTTCCCCTTTTTTGGGGGGTTTGTTTGCTTTTGGTTGAGGAGGGGAAAGTGTACTCTGAACTTCTGGTACTTTCGATGATTGTCACAAAAACTGAGGCCTCAAGAATGTTGGGTGTGTGTGTGTTTGTCTGTCTCTCTGACTGTCCGTGTCTGAATAACCATATTGCTATTACAATCTATCCTTACATGTGTCATATTGTGTGCATAACTCCAGGCACTCAAAATCATTTCACTTTTTTTCAGTGCATTCCTACATCTAGAAGAGTCTAATCATTTTTCCTTGCTTTGTCATTCAGTACTCCACTTTACTGGTTTACATTTTTAATCATGTTCAATAGGTACAGTGACTTTAGTGATCAGGTGTAGTAGTAGTAGCACAATAAATGAGGCAAATGAGATAGCCATGAAAGAGTGAAAATATTTGATACATGAGGATTGCAAGATCAAAATGCTGATGAGTCATTTTGTCGGTGCAGTTTCTTTCTTTTATTCAAAGACTGTTTCATCAGTGATCTCAGATAACAAACAACTTTGTTGCTTACTGTGCGATACAAGCATGCATGTGTACTGACACCTTTTCTTTATGTGTGATATTGAGTATATATCCTATGTAACACCAGCTTTACTTTTGAGAAACACCATCTCATCATTTGTCATACTGTGATGGTGTCATACTGTGATGGTGATCTTTCTTCCAGTACCTGAAGACCAACAAACCCAACATTTATGCCGCTGGAGACATTGCCTCCTTTCCCTTGGCCATGGCAGACAGTAAGGAGGTCAGCATCGGTCATTGGCAGATTGCACACGCACATGGTAAGCCACTGAGAATGAGGACAACACTGGCATGTCACTCTTTATCTTGTCTTCGCTTTATATCTCTGCTTGAGTATGTCTCTCTATCCTCCTGTCTCATTCCCTCTTTCTCTTCACCTTTCACATACAAACATATAGACAGACACACACACACACACACACACACACACACAAACACACACATGCACATGTATGTTCATAGTTTTCTCCATACAGTCAACCTTGCCTCAGTCGAATCTATTTGGACTGAAGAAATAGCTTTGACTTAGAGAAAATTTGACTTATGAGGGATTGGAATTAATAGAATGTAGAGAGAAGAGGATAGGAAAAGACCTTTGACTTTGAATAGGTGATTATGGGAGGTTGACTGTATTTATTTGGATTTCATTCAGTGATACTGAAAAAAAACAAACAATGTTTGACAGTGCATGGTATACAAGGAGTGAACATGCAAGTAGCATGTGTTGATAGAACTGTCTGAAGCTGAAGTTTTTGTATAGATTTCTTCTTCAGGTGCACACACACACACATACACACTAGCAATTACACTTGGGCATATGAATACACACAACATTATCTTTTATCTTTTTCTCTTTTTTTTTTTTTTTTTTTTTGCAGTGAAGGTTAACATGTTAGCAATTTGTAATATGACAGTATTTTCAGGATAAAATACAGGGTATCTTTCATAGTGTGTTACATGGCTTGGAATGGTTGTTTGTGTATATAATGTCAATCCCTATCCCTTGTGGATTATCTGACTGATAAACAGTGATATAACAAATCCATTAACCCGTTGAGGACGGTTTGATTTTGCTACAACTCGCATTTCCCATAGACACCTGCCCGAGTATACTCGGGACTTGTCCTCAACGGGTTAAGACTGTTTGCACCGGAAAATACCGATATACATGTAGCTGTGTGTAGTATACGGAACATTAGTTATTTTCTGATAAGGTTATTGTCCTTTTGATTGTCTGTTTCTTCAATGTTTCTTTAAGAACCAGCACATGTACAAGTGTTTTCTGTCACATTGACTCGAAGATGAAGCTTGGCAGTTTTTTGTTTGTTTGTTTGTTTGTTTTTAACTGATATGATTGTTAGGGTTTTGATGTTTCCTTTGTAGGGGTACCAGTACATGTAGTTAGCCCTCATAGCAATGTCTGTCTGTACTGGTGATATGGCGTGAGAATGTTTAGTGTTATTTTCAGATCATGTGTCTTCCTGACAAGGTATTTCTTGCTTTTTCTTGTGTGTGTGTGTGTGTGATGGCTGGTCTTTGGTGATCATCTTTTTTGCATATTTGTAAAATCATGAATAATTTTGAATTATTTCACTATCTGAGTTCAATAATCATCTTTCATGGCGTATCAATTCTGCATTGTTTTTTTTTTCATCAAAGTGGTTCATGTGTATGATTTATGTGAAGAGCAATAAATGGTGAGCAATTCGCCATTCATACATGGTACATGATGTGGCATTTATATGTACCTTTTCCAGTGTACAGTTTATTATAGAGATTTATGAAGTGGTAGCAGATGAGCAGAACTTGCAATATTACTATTGATTATCCTTTGAATCATTCATCAAGATGAGCATGAGTGAGAAAGGATAGGGAGAAATAGAGTGAGACAGAGATAGTGTGAAATATTTGATATGTTGACCACTCACAAATACCAAATGTAGCTTCTCAGCAGGGGTGTGCAAAGGAATGTCACTTATTACTGAAGTATATTGCAAAGTCTTTCATTCTCTCTCACACACTCCTCCTCTAGTGTATCTCTCTCTTATTCTTTCACACTGTATGCATGCATGCACAACCACTCGCTCATTTTTGGGCACACACATACATACAAATGTACATTTCTGTAGAATAGTATGAGCATGGTCTGCTTTCGTCATGGATTTCAAGGTACCGTACAGGCGACTCTCATTATAGAAGTCCTTGGGACTAGCAGTTTCTTTCCTTATATCTAAGACTAACTTCTGTTATAGCGAAACAATTAAGAACATGAAAATGTATAGATGCTTATTTGGGGACCTGAATTTTTACTTTTTTTCAACAAGAATTTCATTATAACAATTTCATTATAACTGTTCTCATTTTGATATGAGTGCACTGTGCTGTACACCTACATACCGGTATCATTTTTTCCCCGTGTTGTGACAACAAAGATACTATGGAGGAAGAAATTTAGTAAGACCATTGTCTTCATGAATTTGGCATGGTAGAGAATTGTAGCTTGCGTCTTCTTAAAATTCAAGGACAAATTTCTATGTTTGTTTGTTTGGTGTGGTTTTTTTTTTTTTGGATGTGTGTGTGTGTGTTTCCACGGTTTGTACATCATACCAGTGTACAATGTATCACGAAATACAATAGAATACTGAATATACTCGACTTTGGTTCACACGTTAATGCATCCACCACACACACACACACAGTCACACAAATAAAAATGCTCACACACTCAAACACCCAGACAAATGTAATGAACCACATGCACTGCACATCTCACCATTTATGGCACACAAATATTTTAACATTGCATCTCTAGCACAGTAATATTAATCTTGTCACCAAATTGATAAGAACTTTTATCTGAACAAACAGACAATTCAACCATCCCAATTTGGGAGAGAAAAAGAAGAATGAACAGTTTTCACTCAGTGCTGTTTCAAAGGTAAGTAAAAAGAGTTTATTACCAAAACTCTACAAAGGCAAGAGTGTGTAATTGTACTGAGGTACCAAGGCATAAAGTACTCTCAGTAATACTGTATATAACAAACTTTACTAAGCAGCTGCTCTATTAGCAGTACAAATGTATCACAAAAATGCTCAGTTTGGACTACAAATGTAACCGAACACACACCACGTACAGTACAGCTTAACACTTTCTCCTGTTTTTCTGTGCTTTAAAAGGTTCATAGAGGTAGATGATGTAGTTATTGCATGAAAACAATGTAACATTGTGTGCTTTCATGTGTATTTACAAGGAAAGTTCACCATAAATTTGACAATGTATCGTAGTTGTTAATTTATGGACTTACATGTTTGTAATACCTGGAAGTAATTGTCAAAGCACAACAATTAACTGTATGTCATACTAATGCATGTTATAGTATAACAGTTAATAATGTTTCAACATCTACGATGGCACAGTACTTGAATATTTGTACACAAAGTCTTGCACAAAATGATAGGCATGTTACATGTAATACATTGTTAAGTACAGCTGTACACTTTGCCTACCGTCACACACATAATCCTCATTTCAATCACTTGGAACGAATGCTTTAAGTTTCAAGATGAGCAGCATTTCACTGGAATGATAAACATGATGCACATTTATGGGAAATCAATACATGACACACTGATAGGTGAAGTCATCTTCAGTCCAAATCAAGGTTATGCATTCAAGGTGATACTATATTAGTACTTCTGCTGTACATACAGGTACACTATAACTGTAAATGAGAGTACTTTGGGGAATGCAGTATGTTTTTTCACAAAAACGAATGGCAAGAGCTTAATTTATTTCTACACAACAATCTGGCAAGAACAGGAACACTCTTAACAACTGATGAAAGGTGAGTATCAAAATTTGATTTTGTAGACCGTATTCAGCAACTTAGGACCTACTATCTTAACATTTTGCACATTATTATAAAAGGTGCATTCCCCAAGTGCCAGCTAGGAGGCTACAATTTGTGCGTACTACTGGAAATGCTTCACATCAAGCATTGTTGTTTATGAAAAAAAAACACTTAAAAAACAATGAATCCATACCAATTTCTTCATGTTTCCACTTCTGATGGGTGCATTTCAACTTTAATGACTTCCATCTCAATAGAATCCAGAACCCATGATCATGATGAAGCACACAAATTAGTTGGCAAGTAATTCAGAAAGGGTACTCCCAAATAATAGTGTCTGGATCTTGAACATTGTCAAAATCTGATTGACATTTACCTCTGAAGATATGTTTTTGTTTTTGTTTTATCTCCAAGTGTGGCAATGGATCAAACAAAGGGGGAAAGAAAAATGACTTTGATCACTCCCTAGACTCAAGTGCATTTTTTTTCTTTTTTTCTTTTTTTTTTTTTTGGGGGGGGGGGGAGGATCACAACAGAGCTCTCTTCCTTTTAAACTTTACACTAAGAGCAAGAATACTCAAAACATTTCACTGATGATTACATTTCAGGCAGTGGTTTCAGAGAGTACTGTGAAGCTGTACCTCCCAAGCTCATACTCTGAACAAAGAACATTACTGATGAGCAAACTCAACTGGGACCGCAAATGCTTAACTGATGAATACAATTGAGCCAGTAGTTTACAAAGAATAATGTACCATACTGTATAAAGTGTCTAAAACTCATACCTGGTACTCAGAACCCAATTTACTATTCAAATGATTTAACTCAAACTCGGGTCAGGACACAAAACATGTTACTGATGAATACAGTTTAGTCAACACTTCAAAAAGATTAATGTGAAACTCTTCCTCTCAAACTGAACTCGGAAGTCATGATCCAAAATGTATCATCAATGACTACAGTTCATATTCAGGCAGTTGTAGCTTTAATACAGCAATGTACAACAGAGGAATGCGGAATGTGAAGTCACAACATAGACACATGTTACTGTCTGATCCATCCTTGGAATGTCTGCATATCCACTAATAATCCAATCTAACCGTGCCATAGCAAAGCCCGACTGGGGCACACGCTCAAAGGGCTTGCAAGTTTTGAAAACCATAGATAGTCATTAACCTACAAGGCAGGGAACATGAACTAGTCGTAATGGAAAGCCCTCTGCCTTCCAAACAAAGACACACAGCGATTTGTCCCAACTCTTAGACGCCATGTCCAAGCTACAGACTACGGTCTATAGACTGCTTCTTCCACCAACGATGTCGAGCAGATCGCAAACTATCGCCCACGACTTCTCGTCCCGCAGTGAAGACTTGATGACGACGGTGTTGAGGGGATGCAAAAGCCGTGACACGCTGGTAGTGCTGATTCCACGCTCCGCCAGACCAGGCACCAGACGAATCAGAGTGTGCCTCAGATTGGGAATAGTTACTTCCTTGAGACAGTCTTGAGCCACCTCGCGCTCCTCACCTTCGCCGAATCTGGCTGCTCTGACGACGTTGGCCAGGTAGCTCATGAGGACAGCTCGCATTTCTGGGAACTCCTTCTTCAATGGCTGCTGCGGGGCTGATCTGGCAAGGAGCACGGCCGGGGACCAACGCTTTTTGGCTGATCTGCGGACGGAGCGAGATTTCTTGATGCCATCTTCATCACGAGTGCTGGTATTACGACGAGTAGGTCCAGTGGAAGCAGGATCCTGTGTGGTGGAATCATGCTCTGTAGGTTTGCAGGCTGAACAGTCCACAGTGTTGTTGGGAGGGCCTTCAGCATCAACACAACACAGCTTCGCAGTTTCCATATCAGTCATCTCGGATATTTCCCCAGCCTTGCCCTCCTTGCCTTCGATACCAACATCATTGTTGTTGTCATCTGAGCTACTGACAGGTTCGCTGCACTTGTCCGAATACATCGGTGTTCTGGAAGGATTTAGGAAGCATGAGAATGGGGGCAAAATTCTCGTGCTCCTAGCATCCTGGTCAGCGGTACTCAGGAACTGGTCCGGAAGTCTGGGGGGAGGGACCGGCGCTATGGAATAGTCAAATGACTCGCTGCTGCTCACACAAATGGGAAGCGGAAGCGGCGGGGGCGGCGGCGGTGGGCAAGGTGTCCGTGGATCAGTGTGCTGCTGCGGAGACAACCACGGGCACGATGGACCGAATTGAGCACTAAAGGTGGCGAACCCAGGATGGTGGGCATCAGGTCCCGACCTCCACACAAAATCAGCTGATGGCAAGCTCGTAGACTTCTGAACAGCTACAGGAAACGGGGAAGTGGAGGTCACTTGGCTGGTGTTCGCTGGATTAGCAAGCGTGGTGGTAGGGAACGGCTCGAAGTTGGCCGCGCGCTCCCACATCCACTCGGGCTGCGTCTCGGTGACACCATCCCAGAAGCTCTCGATCTCCCGGAAAAAGTTGAAGCCGTCCGCCGTCTGGAGTGATGATGGAGAATACCAGTTGCTTCTGCTGTACGTAGATGACATCCTGACACTTGAATTCGTACAAATTAACTTTCGTGATGCTCTGATTAGGTAGCCAGAAATTGTATCTGGAGTGTCAGTAGAAAACAATAATCAGTGGAGCAGTGTGTATGTATATACTGAATATCGCAAGCGTGGATTTCTTCTGACATGTGCTTACAGCGAGATCGCATATTACTTTCGTAAATCGCTGTATGTAGCTTGCGTAACACCCTGTCAACACTGAAAAGAGATCAGCGATTGGTCAAAAGCTAGTTAAAACTTTCGTGTATTGGTCACATTGTGTCACGTGATACATTAGGCCCCTCCTCCTCCCCCCCCCCCCCCGCAAATTGATTCCACACCTGTCAATTTCTGAGATAGCATTCCTTTCGGTAACCTTACGCAATCTCGAGAAAAAAAAAGGAGGGGTGACAAGAATGTGACACCGACTAACACGATTACTCACTTCAAAATGACCGCGACTGCCCCTTTCCCGCCCTTCATTGATCATGAATGCGGCGATTAACGATCAAAGGCGGTGATAAACAATCATGGACATCGCCTGGCTAAAATCTCACGTTAATCTACTATAACCTCCTTTGTTTTGACAATAATAGAGTCCCGTTTTTCCTTCCGTTGTTGTTGTTTTCACTGCGTCAATACTGACCGCAGCGTCCGAGTAAGCCCTACTATCGCTGAACTATCCCAGTGTAAACAAAGAAGGCCAGAGTAGCCGTGTTAATCCTCTAAACTCCTTTATTGTTGCAATTAGTCTGTCATGTTACCGAAGTCATTGTTGTGTCTTTTATTGCAAGCGGTCAGCGTGGGAACTTTTTATCAAACTTGTCATCCGAACAGTGAGCGGCGTCGCGGTGATTTGCAAATAAACAAAGGAAAGGAGTCATGTCTCCGCGTACTTCTCGCTCGCTCACCCCTGCTGTCAATCAAGGAGTGCTCCTGTCTTCCATTTCCTCTCTGCCTCCTCTATACCTGTCTACTATACAAGCTATTGATAAATGATCTATCGTCGGATATTTAGACTGATACATTTGCACCGTTCTGTTTGTTTGTATTGGGGTCTGCTGGGGTCTGCAGTCCTTTACAGTGTTGTACAAGTTGAATAATGGCAAAATAGAAATTGTAATACAAAGTAATGCAATTGGACCAGGGAGGTGGTAAGAGATGTCCACCTCCCTGCATAAAGGACAAGTCGTTGTGGCTTGAGTGGTTCCTTGTTCAGACCACGGACCCTCAATGGTGAGGTCCCTGGTTCAAACGAAGCGAGCAGGGAGGTGGAAATCAGGAGAAAAATGTTCAATTTATTTCTGAAAGGTAATAAACTATCAGACAACTTTAATAGAAGGGAGACCCGAAATATGAAGATTACCTCTATAAGAAAAAGTTCGTTTGCAATACGGTTTTTTCTTATTTGGTCTTGCTTCTAACTTGAAGTTGTGTGATAGTTTATATCTTTTAGAGATAAATTGAATATTTTTTCTCCTGAATTCTTGTAATTCTCCATCTCAGATATCTCATACTGAATTTTTGTGAGTCAGTTGTATATATGCATTTTTATTGAATCAATATTATCCATATGAATATTTTTGCCGTATCTATTCTCTCGGGACCCCATTAGAAGAACAGCAGTATCAGCTGATTGGACCATCCCTCCGTATTCATGTATATTTTGTTCTCATGTCTATGTTTTATAAGATTGTTTTGTTTTGTTTTACTCGGATCCTTGTATTACTCTGCTTTAAAATGCTTGAATACCAAGATAAATAAATATAACATTCAAAAAAAAAAAATTCTCATGCAGCCGGCGTTAAAAAAAAAGGCACTTTATCTGGGTAACTTGCTTGTGCTTTCAGCAGTGGCCACGTAAATTACCTCTAAACACAAATAGTTTGAGACGATTATTATCAAGAGCTCCCTCGCAGAAAAATTGCTATAACATAGAATAATAGTGCTTGATTTGTTTGTAATATCGTCTGATTGTAAGTACTGGCTGGGGCAAATTAATTCCATCACCCTCATTTTGGCAACAACAAACAGTTTTATTACGTGAACGCCAACAGACGGCAGTAAAGGATTAGTATCCACGGAGTTTGTGATGAGAGACAACTTGGACAGGAGTTTCGAAGTTAGTGCTTCAAGGGCATACTTTCCGTTTTCAGAACCTGGACGAAAAAGAAACTGTTCTTTGTTCCAGGAAAAAAAAAACAGAAAAAGAAAAAGAAACGTAATGCAAAGTATAAATCGACTCGTGGAATCAGGTTTATCGTATTTCGCGCGGCAGTGATGTTGGACACACAGTCGCGTATTCAAAGAAATAAGGCTATATAGGCGATGGTGTAATTTCTGTCGAAACTCTGATATGGCATATATGCTTGTTGTTGGTTGTTGTTTGTTTTTGTTTTTTTCTCATCAAAGTCATAGCCTATATCGATCTCTTCAGAGAATGATTTTGAATCGTAGGATGTCAGTTCACGGGAAATATACTGAATGAATTTCGTTCTAAGCGGATTGAAAACATGCGCCACCGCGATCCCGCTGGTATAGCTCATGCGATCCACTGCATGCATGATCTGTCTTTTTGGAAAACGTTTTTTGGGGAAAGGAAAACGTTTTTTTGGGAAAAAAATCCCGCACTTTTTCATTTTACGTCCATACCACCAGCGAGACTCCTTCATTTCGTTTGTTACGCATTATGTCAGACGTCGCATCCTGTAAATTCCATGCATCGAACGTGTCGCTGAAACGAGCAGAATGTTATTTTAAGGAGCAATGCTTGTCACAGCACAGATTACGATACCGGTACTCTTGTAAGGAAAAAAAATGCTTGATGACTGGTAAGTACGTGCATAATCAAGTACAGTGTACTGAAGTATACGATAGAGCTGGAGCTCCACATGCAAGAGTATAGGCACAATAGATAAACATACTGTAGTTCCTTCTACAGACGCGTGGGGGGGGGGGGGGTGTTAATGAAAACCCTCCGAAGCTATCAAAGCATGGAGCTCCATGATCAAAGCTGCGGGGTCCCTTTCAAAGGTCTGAAACAAAACGGGAATTACGGGGGATTAGGGTCAACGAACAAGAAGCGAATCAGGAAAGGTGAACTTGTCATGCCAGGGCAATTTCAGACTGAAATTCGTCCAGATAGCAGATACTAGTACTAGTAGTAGGCCTTTATAAGGAGGTGCCTCCTTGCTAGTACTGAGCAATGACGCTCTATATGACAGAACTAAAACAAACAAACAAACAAACAAACAAAGAACAACAGCAATAGCAACAAATGGGTGTTAAACACTATTGGAGTCCTTCTTGGGGATTAGAGTTAAACGCACCGGACCAGTCGTCATGCAGTGTACATAACCATGATGCAGTTTTGTAACGAATGTTGATGAGCATAAAAACCACCGACGACCTCTCTGAATGCCGAACATGTAAATGATAACAACTTGCCCTCCGCGACGAATTCTCGTGGGGGCTGTGTTTACATTCCACTCGTGCCAAACGCTCCTCCATTTTCAAGGAATTCTCCCTCCATGAAATATATATTAGGGTTTCTCCCCCCCCCCCTTTTTTTTGGGGGGGGGGGCATAACTCTACCCAGCAGGGCACATTCCAGAACAAGTGGGGTTTCCGCACTGCTAGCCTGAATCTCTGATAAAAGTACACATTACTTACACATTCTATGCCTGACCATCCCCCGAATTACATCTTTTCAAATTTTATTTTGGGTAGGCCTATCTAGTCTGCTGAAGAATTCCGTTGTATCCTACTGTATAATGTCAAGGTGTGCATATATTAATATTGTGTTTCGTATAGCTTTCGCATAATTTGAATCACCGGAACACTTTCATGAGTTTAAAGAAATATATTAATGACGGAGGTATATAGATATCGATTGCTCTGACGAAGCAATTAGGAACTTTTGGAGGAGAGTTTTTAGAGAGTCTTCTGGAAAGAGTCTAACCGAAGTCTTCGTATTGTGCAGCTAGAAGCTTAGTAATTTTACTTGAAACAACTCATGTCGGTCATGGGTACCAACGGAAAGTATCCGCCAATAAACTACTGTAGCAGTTCGCCCGGAAATACGCTCTTCCACTTGAACTCTGTATTGTACTACCCTCATCGTGATGGCGAATTGCGTGAATTTACGTGCATTTTATAACGAACTCTCTTCCGTTGCGAAAATCTGCCTATTGGGAGCATAATTCCCGCTCGGCCAACATCCTGCGAACCCGCAGTATAGTCGTCTCGTATTTTCCCGCATGCAATACTTGCTGTCGATTTCTATGTTAATGTACTTCTTTCGTGCTTCTAAAAGTAGTCATCATTAATTGTTGTTCCCATTTCTGGTGTGATGTTCTCTTACATAGATGTATGCGGCGAAAGTTTGACATATTAAAATGAAGTAACCGTATGAAGACCGACTTGACTAGACAGAAGTCTTGAATAATTGTCCTCTTAAATGGATAAAAAAAAAAAAAAATCTTCAATTCTTAGAATCATGATTATAGGGAAAGATTTTATATTCAAGACATCAACGTGGCAAGGATCGCCGCACACTGAACTTTTTTGTCGAGGCATAGTTAGGATGGGTGTTCGGATCAGTGTAGCAAACTTTTTTAGATCATACATACGCAGGGGCACTTGCATTAGTTACAGTTCGTTATGCCGAAGGTTCGCAGTTCCGGAAGTGAAAATAATAGGCTAGGTAGCGGGAACGCACAGTGCGGCAGTTCCCGATGTTTTCCGATATTTCGGGAATGAAAGCAACCAACGACTGACGTGCGAGTGGATGGGACTAGATACAAATCTGCTACTATTCTTCATTGCTACGTACTACGTATTAGAAACTGTTTTCATTTACCAAAGTACCGGTTTCAAAGCGACTTCAAAGCTATGGCTCAGCGTAGTTCACCTTGTTTTAGAGCAAGAATCATGTTCGAACGAGAACGAGTTGAACTATGCCGTGTGCAAGGGAAAAGAGAATGATAATGCGGGGAAAAAATTGCGACTCTCAAAGGATCGACAAACGTAAAAAGGGAAGGGAAAGCGCAACTACTGAATAGGTTTTCGTAAAATTCCCTTCGTTGCCGTCGTGTTATTCGCGTTCAGTAATTGTTCGTTTATAGGTAGTAGTTATGCATTGTGCATTCTTATTTTCATGATATTTCGCAACGTAAAAGCGTCATCGTCATTGTCTAGTGTAATAAACATTTCGCAGTACGATGTGTTTTGTAAAGGCATGCCTCAATATTTCCGAGCGTGAATGTATCATTGCTCCGTCCTTTATATCGCCGTGATGTTGGGGGATTAAAGTAAGATTTATTTTCTCACTCTCTCTCTGCCACCTTCGTTGATAATAACATGTTTGAAAATACATCAACGATTCTCGGGTCGTGATTTCATCATGATGAAGGAAAGAGGAAATTCCCGGTTGAGTATGTGAGAGTGGCATTTCAAGTTTTTAACTTGTTATGCTATGTATGACGATTCATTCCCCCCCCCCCCCTTCTCTCTCTCTCTCCCTCTCTCTCACTGTCTCTTCATTTCTTTGAAACGCGTCTTGTGACTTTTTAATCTGTCAATGCTCGTATTTCATTCTTCTTTTTTCTTTTTTTTCTTGCAATCCAGGTCGTGTGGCAGCACTGAACATTCTTGGTCAGAAGGTGGAAATGGACTCCATACCTTTCTTCTGGACTCAGATCTTTGGCAAAAGTGTCAGATATGCAGGTAAGTTGGCCGACTGGCATCTGGTATTAAAGCAAAATGGACAATGTAGGCCTATCTGTCATGTCTACCCCAGCGCTCATAACAGTATGTAAGCATATTTCTCTTCACATATCGACTGGCCACAGATCTCCATGCATGGACTTAGCCTCACTGTCCTTGCAGCGAAGATAACCAAATCAAATGAAGAAGCTTCAGTTTAAGTGGAAACTCTACTCCTCATCAAAGTTGAATATGAATATAGAAATATGTCAAAACCAGACAGTTAAAGTTTTGTTGGAACAAAACTGTAAAGTTTGTATAGAGGGAGTATAAAAGTATTTGTTTGAAAATGTAGCTACTAGAAACTTCCCCATTTAATATAAAACAGTTATCATACCTAAATCTTTGAAATTGTTGAATAATGTCTTGAAAAGTATAAGATGAAAGCAAGATATGAATATTGAGCAGATGGGTGAAGATATGGCTTTAAAGGCATAATTTACCATTTGCAGATGAAAGCATTAGTGCTATAAAATAGTTCTAAAATGTGAGTTAGGGATAGAAACAACCACTGTCAAAATTTGAATCCATATAATCGATGTTAAGTGTTGTTAAATACACAAAATGTGAACAATAGTTGTAATAAAAAATTTTCCAGACTAAACCGTATACAGTTACGGTTTATTGAGAAAAACCATGATATCTCCTTATATTTTAGGTTTTATTGCAAATATTTCATATGGTAGGATGTTTTATGATACAACAGACCTACACATATACATCAAATATGATATCGTGAAAATTTTTGAAATCACTGCTCCCAAAGGTAAACTGGACCTTTAACATATTCTTCAATTTGTCTCCCTGTGTACAAATTTTGAAGATTGGAACTGCTATTCTACATTTTAAAGGACAAGTTCACCTTCATAAACATAAGGATTGAGACAATGCAGCAATATTAGTAGAAGACATCAGTGAAAGTTTGAGGAAAATTTGACAATCGATGCAAAAGTTATGAATTTTTAAAATGTTTGTGTTGGAACCGCTGGATGAGGAGACTACTACAGCTTGTGATGTCATATGCGTACAACATTATAAAGAAAATGTAAAGAAAATTCAACATATTTTCACTTTTTTCGCATGACAAAAGAGCACTTGACTTGCCTCTTTCTGAAGGCAGGGGGAATAATATTACCCATAACATATGTCGGTAATGAGTCAAGGGAATGAATACTTTTTTCAAAAGATGAAATTTTGTGAAATTCTCTTTATATTTTCCTTATATTGTTGTACACATGTGACATCATACACTGCAGTAGTCTTCTCATCCAGCGGTTACTGCACAAAAACTTCAAAAATTCATAACTTTTGAACAGATTGTCCAATTTTCCTCAAACTTTCAATGATGTGTTTTACTAATATTGCTACATTCTCTCAATCCTTATGTTTATGAAGGTGAACTTGTCCTTTAACAAACATATCAGAAAAAAGGAACCAGTGGGAATCGAACCCGTCCTCTGAAAAGTTTATCATTATTTTTTTTTAATTTTGGAAAGAGAAAGGTAATGAAGCTTTGTTAACATGTCGATGGTGACCCTGTTTTGTCTAAAATCTCAAGTTTGTATTTCCTGCTAACATTCAAGTGCATTCATCAATAACAACAGACACACATTCATCTACACTTTCCTTTGTTCCCATTCCAGGCTACAATGAGGGCTATGACGACATTGTCATCATCGGAGACCCAGATGAACTCAAGTTTGTGGCATACTACCTCAAGTAAGTTAACTACTCATGGTCCTGAGATTAAATACCTAATTCAGTTATTACAAAATCAAAACAGCAAATTTTTCTGTAGATGATTTGATTGGCTTTTTCCAACACTGTAGTTACCATCATCAAGCTCTTTGTGCAGAAAGTCAATAAACATTTTAATTTGGTGGTTGTCAGAGGACTTAGTAAGAGCTTCAGCAGTGTGGTTACCACTTTTCCTTTCAAGCATCAGTGGGATGGGAGGGCTATGCTTGCCCCCAGACTTGTGCAACCTTCTTTTTAAAGTACCATTTCCCCCCTTTTTTTCCACTCTGCATCCACAGAGCTATCAAAGCTATCAAAATGCACAAATAGAAATACCATTGTATTTATGAATAGCTACTTATTCAAAACTGCATGGCTAGGAGAGAGTGGCATTATGAAATATTAACATCGTAGTGTATTTTGTAAGGATAGCTTTAATGCATGATATTTAAATTGTGTGTTTTTATTTAAGGAGGGATGGCAGTTATTAGTACTCTTGCTTTTATTTCTTGATCCTTAATAAAGAAGAGTCTAGGCAGTAAGAAATATGGAATCATTTTTTTGTACATGTATTACAGTTTTGTTTTGTTTTGTGTTCCCACAATGCTATGGTACTACCCAAGCTAATGTAGTATGCGATGCAGTGCTAATCTACATGTATATCATTTTTCCCACCAGGGATGAGGTTGTTACGGCTGTAGCCAGCATGAACTCTGACCCAGTGGTATCCCAGTTTGCCGAGCTCTTGGCGAGTGGACAGGAACTCACCAAATCAGAGATCCAGTAAGTACATCCTCAAGATCCACAAAGTTTAGTTGAGAAGTTTTCTTCAGCTTTTTGTTTTTGCACATACAGTTGCACCAACCTCAACGTTGAAGAATAAGACTGTTTGAAACACAATGAACTTTGCTGAAGTTCACCTAAGGAATATCAGTATATGCAGAATTGCATGTGTTTTTACCTTCTCTCTTATGTTCAATTTAAAAGAATGTGACTTTTTAGACATCATTTTTGTTTTTGTGTTGTTTTTCAAATCAAATTGATATGTGACACACATTTTTACAGTAATTCATGCCATGGTTGTTTCAGCACAGATGATATGAATGCCATGATTTCTTTTTATGTGTTGATTCAGAAATAAAAACAGCAAGCAAGCTGATATAGCTGACAGTGATTTGCTGTTGGTGTTTTTTTTTTTTTTATTACTTGTGTTTTGGCAAACATCACAATCAGTGGTATAGTACTGTTCAGATGGATATCGTGTATAACACTAAACTGTCTGACCACATTGATATTCCGGTGTCATGTTGCGAGAACCATTTTTTGAGTTCGAGAGATGTTCACTTCTGATTAATTTTCACTCACATCTGTCTTTGTTCTTGTTTCCATGCACAGAGGAGGGGACCCGTCGCAATGGCAGAGCAAGTTATGAGACAAGCAAATTCTGATGTCAGCTTGCTTAAAATTTTGTTTTTAATTCCCCAGCCATCTGGGCAACCACTCCTAATTAGTGACATCTCCCTTACAGCCTATTTTTGACCATGGACGTTTTCACAGGCTTGGCCTGCAGAAGAGAAGTGAGATACCTGTGTGAAATGAGTGGCAAGAAACTAGTGTGGAATGCCATTATTCACATAATTACTATTCCAGGCTGGTTCAGGACTAGTGTCATTCAAAGAGGTTCTTAGTCCTTTGCATTAAAATATCATCTCTCTTTTTATACTCAAGTAAATATATTTTTGTAAGCTGAGAGCAGCTAATTGGTTTCATGTTTTTATTTCTTAGCAGTACCAGATCTATGTATGCAATAGATTTTCTGTATGTTTTGATCTTTTGTTTTTGTTTTGTTTGTTTGTTTGTTTGTTTTTTGGGTTTTTTTTTTGGGGGGGGGGGTGTATTTGATGAAAATGGCAGCCACATTTACTTTGACATGAACATTTGTAATGTGTGTTCTTATGTTTGGGCTAGAGTTTGAAAAAAAAAAATGCTTCTCAGAAGTATCAACACTATACACACAGGCCCATTATGATCCTTTACAATGAAAAAAAAAAAGGGAAAAAAATGTCTGTTGATTTGACATGGCATATTTAAAAAGTTTAGCTTCAGAATTGTGCCCATGTGTAATGGTGACTCAATAGATTTCATTGCAACTCTCAGGAGAATATGTGCTTCCTTCTACATACAGACATATCTTTTATGATGCACTTAAGATAATTGATTGAGGAGAAAAAACAAGCTTGTGTTACTGCGCACTGATTTAATGTGGTCCTTCTGAGAGCATTGATGAAACACAATGGAAATACATGTATTTGAGTTTCTGAGTAATGTAATTGACAGACTTATTAGTTTTCCCTTTTCGAAGTTCCTTTTGTAAATTTAATGTCATAGTTACCTTTGTTTTCATAAATAGCTTCTCACCATTGTTATCTCATAAATCCATGGAATAATGTCGAGCATGGCACTGTTTTTGAAATGTTTGTCATACAATCAGGGCTTATGGTAAGACGTCCATAACAATCCCGTCCAGATTTTATAAAGGAATGTATGTTTTGTACTGTATTTGTATGGATCAATTCCTGATAAATGTCTTCTTTTCAGCACGAGTGCCTTACGTTCAGTTGTTGTCATATTTTGGATATTTCTTTCTTCTTTTATAAGACATATGGTACAAGTGTCACATCATGCTCATTGTACTCATTGCGGATATGATTGATGCAAATAAATTCCATCTCCCCCGTGATGTCACAGCAAGGGTTGTTCATGCAACTGTGATGTGAATTTTGTTCATTTTTATCTACAGTGTTTTCGAACACTAAAACAATGTACTGGAAGATGCTGTTGCAGACCACCATGCTACTTTAGCATGGGCTTAATTTGTGAATACGAATACAGGTTTCCACAGATCTAAGAGCATATAATGCTTCAGAAATTGAAATTAGACTACAATTGTACTGTAGTACATTGTAATATTTTTACCCACAATGTCCCCCTCTCAGCCCAGGTGTTGCGAACGGGTACCTCACAATACTGGAGTGGTAATAATGGTAGGGCCCTCTGTGCTAGTAAACACTGAAGAGGTTAAATAATGGTTAAACAAGACAGCGTCATTAATTCTGTTTTCATTCTGGACCAGTACAAGGGATTCTCAGGCTGCTCTGCCCTACGTACTATTTATGTATCAGTACACAAGTCCATAGTCACAAGTGCTACATGTCTTAATCTGAATTTCAAACCTGCCTGCATTCTACATGTATTTGCTGTGAGTCAATCTCCTACTTTAAAATTTTATGTACATTACATTTTTGTGAATCATGACATGTACAAATACTACCATATTTATCATGTGTTTCCAGACAATGTACATATTAATATATATGCTGTATTAGATGATGCTGTCTTGACCAGTACATGTACTGCACCAGTACTAGAGAAGAGCACTTTTTTAGTCACCGCACACCTGTGGCATTGTAAATGGGGAAACGTTTATGGCAGCAACAGACATCCTATATACATGTATATTCTAAACAGTCTGTGCCATGTCATTGGACAATTACCCTCTCTTTCACAAATCCAATCCAATCTTCCTTTCAGCAACAGCCAGGGCGTAATGTGTGATGAGTAGTCATACGACTGTGGTAATAGTTTGCCTATGCTTGTACCTAGAGCACGAGTGTCTGTAGAGATGTACAGTAGGATTATGCATATAGCTGTGTACTGATATCTGAAGTCTGTGTCATGTGTATTTATAGTTGTTTACATTTCCTTAACAGAGAAAGTCTATCCAGTACATGTATGAAAATACTATGAATAAATCAGAATTTTATTGATTCTGTGCGACTTGTGTGTCAATTTTTGTTGATGTTGTGTTTCATGTATATGAAGTGCTGCATAACAGCATTCTTTATCACATTCACCACTGGGAATGAGAAGACTTTTATAGAGCATTATCTGGTGTACGTACAATAGTGTAATTGGAACACTACCATTTGGATAGTATACAGTGAGATTGTGGAAACTTTCAAATGCCATGCCATGTCATGTTCAAGGACACTTTATGAATTGAGTAAAATTTCACATACAGAATGGCGGAAGTTTCATGAGAATCGGGCGCAAAGAAAATTTCAGAATGTAAAATTTTCTGAAAATTCCCGCAGAGATGATGGTGGAAGCCTTAAAGGGATGGTACACTTTTGGTTGGGATGGGGATTCAGGTTTGAACTTTTTGTGAAATGATTAGAAACCAGTTAAATGAAATCTTTAAGAGCATACAATTCTAAGAGGAATTCAAAGTTTATTAGATAAAAATCGGTTTTGAAATGGCCAAGATGTTCAATAACAAAGAGGTCCTAATAAAAAGTGGGTCCCACTTTTTACTAGGACCACTTTGTTTTACTTTGTTTTTGAATATAGCGGCCATTTCAAAATTGATTTTTCATAAAATAAACTAATTCCTCCTAGAATTCTATGCTCTTTAATATTTCATGCAAAAAAACAAAAAAAAATGTGTTTGTCGAGTCAGCAACTCTTATTTGAGCACTGATTATGATGAAACATAGTGTATGTTTACTACATTGTATCATCAACCAAAGAAAAGTAATCTACAGTTGAACCTCTCTTATCCGGCCTCCCTTTATCTGGATCTCTCTATTATACGGACGCAATCTCGCCGTGATTTTTTTTTTTTTTTTTTTTTTTTTTTTAATTATGGGAGGAAAGGGGAATTCCCAACTCCTTGAGAACTCCTACACAAACACACATGAATTACATATTACGTGTACTTCCAACATGATTATCATACATTACATCAAATTTCCTTCCAAATTGCTTACCTTCAGACATTTTAACATCCCCAAACATCCCCAAATGTAACAATGAAAAGGTTGCAGTATACACATTACTACATGTGGTACTACAATGGGCTACATCAGTACATGTGTATGTATATGTACATGTATAAAGCATTGAGTCTCCCATATCCGGCCAAATCCCTTATCCGGATGAGCCCCGGTCCCGACTGGTCCGGATACAAGAGGTTCAACTGTACTATAAAACCAGAAATGTTTGTGTGCATTTTAATTTTGCAAATTTCATGAGAGACAAGATTCACAAAATCAAAATGCATGCAAAAGTTCTGATCTACACTATTTGCATTGAATACCAGTTGCAATTTGCCAAAAATTTCATGCCATGAAAAAGGCCATCAGTTACAATTTGCAAAAAATTCATGCAATGAAAAGTATCTTGCTCATCTCATGTTGTCAGCTTTGATTTTACCAAGAATTTGTCCCGAGATAGAGAAATGCTCTAATTCATTTTCGGTATCTTTCACTTGGACAATGCATCAGTCAATATTACTGTATTACCATTGCTATGGCAGGCAGCAAAAAATATACACAATGAAAGTGACATGTGTTTGTAGGTCTTTTACTCCACAATTTGTATCAGACATTCACTCTGTATTTTTCAAAATATCCCACATGTTGTAGACCAACCCTGCTTCATATCTTGCAATCCTTGCCCCATATATCACATTGTATCACATTGGCAAGATGCACCCTGAACTCAATTAACCAAATGCATGCAAGCACAGAGCTGTTGTCTTACATTGACAGGTGAGAGGGGCTGGAACCCTAGCTTTTTGCATAGCAATAATGATAAAATGACTTTGCTTGCCATCAATCTCCAACACAGAACTGGGTCCAACTTCACAGAGTTTTCACAAAGTTTTCAGCTGTTGTCAGTTACAGGTAAAGTTCTGTGTGCTGTTTATTCAGTCTTGGGGGCCCTGTGATCTATGTGACATGACTAACAGCTTGAGGTGCATGTGCTGAACCCTTTTAGAGTTTAAGAATAACATAATCATGTGTACACTACTGATGGACACGTCAAAATGGGACTGATCACATTTTACCATAATAGATGATGGTTTCAACATACATGTACTCTGTATACTGCTCTGAAATCACAACATGCAACTACGGAAATGAACTGAGTGTTTTCTAGGCGGGATCAATGAACAGTTCACAGTCAGCTCAATCTTGTCCTCAGCTCTTTCAACACTTTCACATGTAATGGATATAGGTGGTGCACATGTGATATTCTGACCACACCTACATCTACAATGGAAAAATAAACCTTATGTATGTCAATGAGCACCTACCACTAGACAAAACTGGCAGCCACATGGCTGGGGATGCTATGAGAAGAATACTGCCTCTCCTGTGTACATGTTCTTTACAAAATGCCTGATTATATCAACATTAGTCGGAGTCCGATGTCACGGAGGAGGCATCACGTCTGCCACAGTTCCCAACTCCTGTCCGTCCCAAAGTCATTTCAATCTGCGGATGCAGTCCATATCACAATGCTTCACCCAACATCCAAGCCTCACTCCCACTTCCGGGATATCCTGAGGTGGGAGAAGTGGTCGTCCATGTACCGGTGTGGCGGGACCTTCTTGAATCGCAAGTTGGTGAGAAACTGCTTCTTCTCCTCGACTGCCCTCTCCTTGGCATGACCGAATTCCTCTTCCTGATCAGAGGAGAAAAAAAAAATCAGAACAATAACATGATTCACTGGGTTTCACTTTAGCCTCATAAAACAAATATCACACCTTTGACATGTCCTCATGTAGTAACTCTCCACTGTACGCTGTGCTAAGCAATTCACATGAGAAAAAAAAATATCACACTGGACATCCTCTTTATGAACAAAAATAAACATATGTATTATTTGAATGTTCATAAAGAAAGAAAAATACACACATGACTTGGTAACTATTTAGAAAAGTTTTGACAAGAGACTTTAGTAAGTGTGCCCAAATGAGGAATATACAGTATAAAACAATGTGGTGGAGCCTGATCAAGCAGCCCACTCCTATTCCTGCCATGATCTAGATCAATTTATTGTCAGCAAGTGGTTTAGCTCCTTTACTCTACAATTTGGGCAAGTTTATCAATGAAGACTATGAACATCAAAGGTATAATACAAATCTTTCAGACAAAGAAAGTGGCAAAGGAGATAAAGTTCATTCTAACAAGAGACAAGTTGCTGGTGTTTTAGGTCGTAGATGTGGGAATGGTACAGGGTGTTCTTCAAGTTTACTGGAGCTCCATCTACATCCAACCATGCCCTTTATATGTCAAGTTCTTCACAAGACAGCAGGTTGATATAGAAAAATCAGGTCCAATATTATCCAATCATGACACAAGACAATACACATGTAATAAATTACATGAAAGAGGGGGTAAATAGGTAAAGGAATATGTGCTCTATATTTCACTTCAACAAAATCAGTATTTTAGCCACCATTTAATCCATGGTAATACCAAAAAGCCAACTAAGATTGCGTCTTTGTTTTCCTTGGCAGTAAAATGTGTAGTTCGTATCATACTTACGGGAGTTAGGAAGGGTCTGCTAAGGTGTCTTGCATTCTCCTCCTCAATGGCCAACCTCTTTTCCATATTCCTTATCATATACCTTGTGATGGGTCTGAATCGTCGATACTTGCTGTATAATAAGTGAATGAAATGTGCATGGTGAGAATGAAATTAATATCATCACCACTACGAGATCATCAGTCTGCTTTCCTTCACCTTTAAAGAAATCTTGACTCAATTTCTACATTTTATTAAGTGTTACAATCTTTAAAAGAATATATAATCTAGTTACTTTGTTTATTGAGCTTGAAAGATCAAGCACAATGGGAATAGAAATATGAACATGAACTCCTCTTGTGTCTGTCCTGTTAAAAAGAAAGCAAAATTGTGAAATAGGCACCACCATAAGGTGCCGGTAGTGTGTGCATCTGTGCGAAAGCTATCAAGGTTAAGCAGTGTAGAGGGTTGACCGAAAGATCGGTCTGTATCTGTCCGTCGGGGAATGTTCCGCGGAGACTGCGTCTGGCTTCACGGATCCCCTCCGTATACAGACCGAAGTCAATGATTGCGGCTCCTGTGTGGAGCAGTCGCGCACAGATCAAATGTTACAATAAACCAAATTTCAGACAGCTTTTTTACATTCAAACAAGTTTGACATGACATGACACATTATGCAGCAATATTTGGGAAACATTTCTCACATTGTGCAATCGAAATACTCACATAAACTCAGTTATAACGCAGAAATTTTATCGATATTGCAACATCGCCGTTCGCAAGCTGTAAGTCGCCATTTTGAATCTGTAAGCCAATCACATGCGAGGTACGTGTTTTAGTAAAACAAACACGTAGAAACTACCTCGCATGTGATTGGCTAATAGATTCATAGTGTATGTTTCTGCAGTTTGAACGTGACGACGCGACAGGCTGTGTTTTACGTTGAAAATTCTATTAAAATGTTGGATTACTCATTAATCTGGTGAGTGTAATGTATTCTTAAAAAGCTAATTTCACTATACAAGCTTAAATTTGCCGACCTAGGGCCGTGAATTAGTTGCAATCGAGAAGGGTGAGGTACCTCACCCAATTTTCCATAGAGACAGTGGTTAAGAACATCCACACAGCAATGGGTACTGCAACCTTCCGTCTGTCTACGGAGGACAGCGTTAATGGCAAAATATAAAAAGAGTCCTCTGGACAGACGGATCTTTCTGTCTATGTAGAGGGGTAAAGTAAATTTGTGGGGGGACATTACGAAGTCTTTCTGATAATTAAAGGAAGAAGGAAAGGAAGATAGAAGAAAAGAAAAAAGAAGAAGGAAAGAAGGATGGAAAATAAAGAAAGACAAAGTGAAATAAGGAAATATGAAATGAACTGACAGAAATTAAAGGGCAGATGTCCACAAATACTTGCTCTGCTGTGGAAATCGGCCTTGCTATTTTAGGTACTGAATCAATCATGTGTATCACTTCGGTAAACGCCCTTTGGTGGGGTCACATTCATGAGTATCAACTACATTTGTATCATACTGTGCAAGAAAGTCCCACCGCTGTGCATTGTCAATGCAAAAACAGCGGTCGATCTCAATAAGGAGCGGCACTGCGGGGAGCTGAAACGAGGCCACGCAAGTTTGACGGCGATATTTTTGCACTGAAACTTCGAACTGAAAAGGGAACGGCATTTGATAGTGCTGGATTTTCTCAATCATCACATAGTAGGTCAAGTTTTTACGTGAATTTCAGTGTTAAATATTCTTATCAAGCAAATAAACATTAGGTGGTCGATGAGTAGTAGGTCCAACCATACTTACATGTAGTAGTAGGTGCAGGTGTATTAAATCAAATTTAAATTTAAATTTAGGACATAGGAGCAGAGCAGTAACAATTGAAGTACAATGTGTATACCTGGTGCCAGTAGTTTGCAGAGACTCCAACTCTCCCGTTTTCGACGGGAGATCTCCCGCCGAAAGCCCATTTTTGCAAAATCTCCCGTTCTCCCGCTTGAGATTTGATTTCTCCCGCCCTGGCTCTGTGTCTCCCGGTGGAAAGGATTTCTTACTTATTGCTAACGTATGTTGAAAAAATAAGCCTTAGATAGCACCAGAGAACATCTAGAACCCTAGGAACTTCGCGGTTCGCACACATCTAGACCGGGTCTAACGTTACTTGGGAGTCTCCCGTTTGCTAGGGGTTTCGGGCGGGAGAATCTCCAGATCAGAAGGTGCTTGGGGTTGGAGTCTCTGAGTTTGCAAGACATTATACTTATTAAATTACTTGTATTTACTTGTTATCTAATTAGGACATTAAGTGCATGAAGTGCATGAACAATTATTTAATCTTATTCAGACTACTATATTTGAGGATTACTAACAGCGTTTCTCATGTATGGGACTACAGTTTCCATGGTTGACTATTTTTGCCATAAATAACTTCACACAATACGGTTTATATTGATATTTACCCAGCCCACTGAAGTCCCGGGACCTTGGCACTGCGGAATCTATGTCCATAGAGAATTCTTGTCAGCCACATATTTCGCAAATTTACGATTCAGCAACTTCAGTCGCTTTCCATGTGCCCAAAATGATGAGACCTTTGAATGATGAGACCTTTGGCCTTCGGTAGACTGGGAACCCCCAAGGTAGGCACTTAAGAGGCGAGAATGCTCTGCGGGAAGTAGTTTCACCAAAGGTCACAGACATTAATTATTCATGAGCTGGCGCGGAGACTGCCGAAGCCTTATTGAATATGTATGAGGTGGGAGATTCCCTTTCCCCTGCGTTGTAAACGTACACCACCGAGTGAACGTCATGTAAACACATATCGCTTTCACAGTTGCAGCAGTGTGTGTGTGTGTGTGTGTGTGTGTGTGCGTGTGTGTGTGTGTGTGTGTGTGTGTCCGTCTGTCTGTCACTCACTCGAGGAATGTCCATCGACGATTCACCCTTGTTGACATCCCACAGACTCTGTACAAACATGGTTTGACGATGAGTTTGATCGTCATTGTGGTAAGGGGTGTCAAGATTTCTTCAAATAAATACTTTTAGTAACGTTAGGGCCTAACGTTAGTTGTTATTCTTTTTTTTGGGGGGGGGGTGGGTAAAATGGGCTAGATCAGAAAACACAGAAAAGTACACTCAATGAAATCAGTCATTCTTGGAAGTTCTAATTGATTCGAAGTTCATCTCAATCAACCGTTAAAAATGACAAAAAGTGCACTTCTAATGCCTATGCGAATATTACGTAAAACGAGGCGACAGTAGAGTATGGTGAGGCGACAGTAGAGTGCGGTTTGATCATATTGGTGAATTTACCGATGAACTTGAATTTTTAGCATTAATTATTTTTAGTAGAGTGACAAACAAAACCCTGGAGCCGAAACTCATGTCTTTTGATGTGATTCGACCGCTAAAAATGACAACATCTTAGTATTACGTGCTCTTCTAATGCCTATGCGTTATACACATAAAACGAGGCGACAGTAGAGTGTGGTGAGGCGACAGTAGAGTGCGGTCTGGTCATATTGGTCAATTTACCGATGAAATTTAATTTTTAACATTCATTATTTTTAGTAGAGAGACAAACAAGGCACCTGGAGCCGAAACTCATGTCTTTTGATGTGTTTCGACCGTTAAAAATGACAACATCTTAGTATTAAGTGCTCTCCTAATGCCTATGCGTTATACACATAAAACGAGGCGACAGTAGAGTGTGGTGAGGCGACAGTAGAGTGCGGTTCGGTCATATTGGTGAATTTACCGATGAACTTGAATTTTTAGCATTAATCATATTTAGTAGAGTGACAAACAAGGCACCTGGAGCCGAAAATCATGTCTTTTGATGTGTTTCGACCGTTAAAAATGACATCTTAGTATTAGTGCTCTCCTAATACCTATGCGTTATACACATAAAACGAGGCGACAGTAGAGTGTGGTGAGGCGACAGTAGAGTGCGGTTTGGTCATATTGGTGAATTTACCGATGAAATTGAATTTTTAACATTCATTATTTTTAGTAGAGTGACAAACAAGGCACCTGGAGCCGAAAATCATGTCTTTTGATGTGTTTCGACCGTTAAAAATGACAACATCTTAGTATTAAGTGCTCTCCTAATGCCTATGCGTTATGCACATAAAACGAGGCGACAGTAGAGTGTGGTGAGGCGACAGTAGAGTGCGGTTTGGTCATATTGGTCAATTTACCGATGAACTTGAATTTTTAGCATTAATCATATTTAGTAGAGTGACAAACAAGGCACCTGGAGCCGAAAATCATGTCTTTTGATGTGTTTCGACCGTTAAAAATGACAACATCTTAGTATTAAGTGCTCTCCTAATGCCTATGCGTTATACACATAAAACGAGGCGACAGTAGAGTATGGTGAGGCGACAGTAGAGTGCGGTTCGGTCATATTGGTGAATTTACCGATGAAATTGAATTTTTAACATTCATTATTTTTAGTAGAGTGACAAACAAGGCACCTGGAGCCGAAAATCATGTCTTTTGATGTGTTTCCACCGTTAAAAATGACAACATCTTAGTATTAAGTGCTCTCCTAATGCCTATGCGTTATACACACAAAACGAGGCGACAGTAGAGTGTGGTGAGGCGACAGTAGAGTGTGGTTTGGTCATATTGGTGAATTTACCAATGAAATTCAATTTTTAACATTAATTATTTCTAGTATAGTGACAAACAAAGCCCCTGGAGCCGAAACTCATGTCTTTTGATGTGATTCGACCGTTAAAAATGACAACATCTTAGTATTAAGTGCTCTTCCAATGCCTATGCGTTATACACATAAAACGAGGCGACAGTAGAGTGTGGTGAGGCGACAGTAGAGTGCGGTTCGGTCATATTGGTGAATTTACCGATGAAATTGAATTTTTAACATTCATTATTTTTAGTAGAGTGACAAACAAGGCACCTGGAGCCGAAAATCATGTCTTTTGATGTGTTTCCACCGTTAAAAATGACAACATCTTAGTATTACGTGCTCTTCTAATGCCTATGAGTTATACACATAAAACGAGGCGACAATAGAGTTTGGTGAGGCGACAGTAGAGTGCGGTTCGGTCATATTGGTGAATTTACCGATGAACTTGAATTTTTAGCATTAATTATTTTTAGTAGAGTGACAAACAAAAACCCTGGAGCCGAAACTCATGTCTTTTGATGCGATTCGACGCTTGAAAATGACAACATCTATAGTATTACGTGCTCTTCTAATGCCTATGCGTTATACACATAAAACGAGGCGACAGTAGAGTGTGGTGAGGCGACAGTAGAGTGCGGTTTGGTCATATTGGTGAATTTACCGATGAACTTGCATTTTTAACATTGATTATTTTTAGTAGAGTGACAAATAAAGCCCCTGGAGCCGAAACTCATGTCTTCTGAAGCGAATCGACCGTTAAAAGTGACAACATCTTAGTATCAAATGCTCTTCTAATGCCTATGCGTTATACACATAAAACGAGGCGACAGTAGAGTGTGGTGAGGCGACAGTAGAGTGCGGTTTGGTCATATTGGTGAATTTACCGATGAACTTGCATTTTTAACATTGATTATTTTTAGTAGAGTGACAAATAAAGCCCCTGGAGCCGAAACTCATGTCTTCTGAAGCGAATCGACCGTTAAAAGTGACAACATCTTAGTATCAAATGCTCTTCTAATGCCTATGCGTTATACACATAAAACGAGGCGACAGTAGAGTGTGGTGAGGCGACAGTAGAGTGCGGTTTGGTCATATTGGTGAATTTACCGATGAACTTCAATTTTTAACTTAAATTATTTTAAGTAGAGTAACAAACAGAGCCCCTGGAGCCGAAACTCATGTCTATTGATGCGATTCGACGCTTGAAAATGACAACATCTATAGTATTACGTGCTCTTCTAATGCCTATGCGTTATACACATAAAACGAGGCGACAGTAGAGTGTGGTGAGGCGATAGTAGAGTGCGGTTTGGTCATATTGGTGAATTTACCGATGAACTTCAATTTTTAACATTAATTATTTTTAGTAGAGTGACAAATAAAGCCCCTGGAGCCGAAACTCATGTCTTTTGGAGCGATTCGACCGTTAAAAGTGACAACATCTATAGTATTAAATGCTCTTGTAATGCCTATGCGTTATACACATAAAACGAGGCGACAGTAGAGTGTGGTGAGGCGACAGTAGAGTGCGGTTTGGTCATATTGGTGAATTTACCGATGAACTTCAATTTTTAACATTAATTATTTTTAGTAGAGTGACAAATAGAGCCCCTGGAGCCGAAACTCATGTCTTTTGGAGCGATTAGACAGTTAAAAGTGACAACATCTTAGTATTAAATGCTCTTCTAATGCCTATGCGTTATACACATAAAACGAGGCGACAGTAGAGTGTGGTGAGGCGATAGTAGAGTGCGGTTTGGTCATATTGGTGAATTTACCGATGAACTTGAATTTTTAACATTGATTATTTTTAGTAGAGTGACATATAAAGCCCCTGGAGCCGAATCTCATGTCTTTTGAAGCGAATCGACTGTTAAAAGTGACAACATCTTAGCCAAATGCTCTTCTAATGCCTATGCGTTATACACATAAAACGAGGCGACAGTAGAGTGTGGTGAGGCGACAGTAGACTGCGGTTTGGTCATATTGGTGAATTTACCGATGAAATTCAATTTTTAACATTAATTATTTTTAGTAGAGTGACAAATAGAGCCCCTGGAGCCGAAACTCATGTCTTTTGGAGCGATTAGACAGTTAAAAGTGACAACATCTTAGTATTAAATGCTCTTCTAATGCCTATGCGTTACACACATAAAACGAGGCGACAGTAGAGTGTGGTGAGGCGACAGTAGAGTGCGGTTTGGTCATAATTGGTGAATTTACCGATGAGCTTAAATTTTTAACTTAAATTATTTTTAGAAGAGTGACAAACAGAGCCCCTGGAGCCGAAACTCATGTCTTTTGATGCGATTCGACGCTTGAAAATGACAACATCTATAGTATTACGTGCTCTTCTAATGCCTATGCGTTATACACATAAAACGAGGCGACAGTATAGAGTGTGGTGAGGCGACAGTAGAGTGCGGTTTGGTCATATTGGTGAATTTACCGATGAACTTGCATTTTTAACATTAATTATTTTTAGTAGAGTGACAAATAGAGCCCCTGGAGCCGAATCTCATGTCTTTTGAAGCGAATCGACTGTTAAAAGTGACAACATCTTAGCCAAATGCTCTTCTAATGCCTATGTGTTATACACATAAAACGAGGCGACAGTAGAGTGTGGTGAGGCGACAGTAGAGTGCGGTTTGGTCATATTGGTGAATTTACCGATGAAATTCAATTTTTAACATTAATTATTTTTAGTAGAGTGACAAATAGAGCCCCTGGAGCCGAAACTCATGTCTTTTGGAGCGATTAGACAGTTAAAAGTGACAACATCTTAGTATTAAATGCTCTTCTAATGCCTATGCGTTATACACATAAAACGAGGCGACAGTAGAGTGCGGTTTGGTCATAATTGGTGAATTTACCGATGAGCTTAAATTTTTAACTGAAATTATTTTTAGTAGAGTGACGAACAGAGCCCCTGGAGCCGAAACTCATGTCTTTTGATGCGATTCGACGCTTGAAAATGACAACATCTATAGTATTACGTGCTCTTCTAATGCCTATGCGTTATACACATAAAACGAGGCGACAGTATAGAGTGTGGTGAGGCGACATAGTAGAGTGCGGTTTGGTCATATTGGTGAATTTACCGATGAACTTGAATTTTTAACATTGATTATTTTTAGTAGAGTGACATATAAAGCCCCTGGAGCCGAATCTCATGTCTTTTGAAGCGAATCGACTGTTAAAAGTGACAACATCTTAGCCAAACTCTTCTAATGCCTATGCGTTATACACATAAAACGAGGCGACAGTAGAGTGTGGTGAGGCGACAGTAGAGTGCGGTTTGGTCATATTGGTGAATTTACCGATGAACTTGCATTTTTAACATTAATTATTTTTAGTAGAGTGACAAATAGAGCCCCTGGAGCCGAATCTCATGTCTTTTGAAGCGAATCGACTGTTAAAAGTGACAACATCTTAGCCAAATGCTCTTCTAATGCCTATGCGTTATACACATAAAACAGCTTCTTAAAACGAGGCGACAGTAGAGTGTGGTGAGGCGACAGTAGAGTGCGGTTTGGTCATATTGGTGAATTTACCGATGAACTTCAATTTTTAACTTAAATTATTTTAAGTAGAGTAACAAACAGAGCCCCTGGAGCCGAAACTCATGTCTTTTGATGCGATTCGACGCTTGAAAATGACAACATCTATAGTATTACGTGCTCTTCTAATGCCTATGCGTTATACACATAAAACGAGGCGACAGTAGAGTGTGGTGAGGCGACAGTAGAGTGCGGTTTGGTCATATTGGTGAATTGGTGAACATCTTAGTATTAAATGCTCTTCTAATGCCTATGCGTTATACACATAAAACGAGGCGACAGTAGAGTGTGGCGAGGCGACAGTAGAGTGCGGTTTGGTCATATTGGTGAATTTACCGATGAACTTGAATTTTTAACTTAAATTATTTTTAGTAGAGTAACAAACAGAGCCCCTGCAGCCGAACTCATGTCTTTTGATGCGATTCGACCCTTGAAAATAACAATATCTTAGTATTAAGTGCTCTTCTAATGCCTATGTGTTATAAAAAGGCGACAGTAGAGCGAGGTTTGGTCATTACTTGGCGACCACTAAAATTGGATTTACAACAAAATATTTTGATAATAAGGTGACGAACTAAATACACTTACGTGTCTTCTAAACTCTGGTGTTTTGATGTGATTTTAGCATTAAAAATGACTATCATGTTAGTATAATTGTTCTTCCAATGTCAATGTTTTGTACATAATGCACACACACACACACACACACACATTATATATATATATATATATATATATATAACATATGTATACATAAGTTTTTCAGAGTTTTTCAAAACTACAAATAAATTGAGAAAAAATTGAAGATGCACTGCCTTAGAAGTGGATTCTGCTCTATGCACACTCATCGATGATTTGCAGTCAACCCTTCACACTACTTATGTTACTGATTTCTTTCCTTGCAAACAATGGCTGAAGGGAAAATTTAGTCGAAATATACATTAGTCTCAGAATAAAGAGTACAATATTATGTGTATAACAGTAAAATTCTGATCAAAACGGAAGAAAAACAATGAAGTTGTGACATTTTGAAATTTCGCTAATTTCTCACGAAAGAGTTCTTGAACAGTCTTTATGAATATACAAATGGCAAAATGAGCATGCCTTCCCCTCACAACTTTCCATATTATTTGTAAATATGGACAAACTTCCCGTTTAAAACGCATTTATGCCCAAAGCTGAAATCCTGATATATCTATCTGATAACTATTCTGAAGTTATTCAACACGGAATAACATCATGTCTGAGATTTCACTGACGGAAGCATTGAATTTTCATTTTTTTTTTAACACAATCAGTAGAAAACTGTGAGGTTGTAACATGGTTATATAACTCATTTACATAATATCCACTGTACAAGAACTGTTTTGCAGAAATTAGCAAAACTTCAACATTTCATAACTTCTTAATTTTTCATCAGTTTTTCAGTCAAATTTCTACGGTTGAACTTGTAAGACTTTACTTTTTTTTTTAATTAAACTACTTACTTTTGGAATGGATCCTGAAATCCCTAGGAACTCTCATACTATAGAATGCAAACACAAGAGCAAGGTTTCAACTGTTTCTTATACCAGGCCTCAGACTTCTGTATTAGTAAAAAAAAAAAAAAAAAAAGTAGCTAAAATGTTACCAGGACACAAGTTTTTGCTTGTCATAGAGAAGTCTTACACAACTTAACTTCACAATAATAACATGAAACATATTTCCTCTGAATTGTCGACTAGCTGGAGAAAAACATGAAGTTGGAAGACCTTGTTGATTTGCACCATAATGTACTCGTACCATGGTAGCATACTGTCTGCTACTCATAATAATCTGACCTGCACAACTTTGCAGAATGGAAGCATGTTATATACAAACTTGTGATGCACTTGTGCCACTCTTAATGCTTTGTGGCCCACGTTGACGCACCATTCTTGCTCTCATACTTTTGCATCAGAAAACAAAATAACTGAAATTATTTTACTCGGTACATGTCTTTGGCTTGTCTAAAAAAAGTCTTACATAACTTTACTTCACAATAATCACTTGAAACATACTTCCTCTTAATTGTCTACTAAATACTTTGTGGGCCACATTGACAGAACAGGCTTATTTTAGATGTTGTGAGCAAAATGTCGTAATTACAAAAAGAATAACATACATCGTAGTCATAATTGTACAAAAGAAGGTTGAAAAAGAAGAAAGAGATAGATAGAGATGTACACCCAATGACCAATTCGTTGAAAATTCAATCAAAACAAGATGCGAACATAATATGTGATTTCAGAAGCTTTTTGAATGTTTCAGTGGTCTCTGCTGATCGGATCCTCAGTGGAAGAGCGTTCCAGAGAGATGGGGCTGCAGCAACAAAGGCTTTTTCTCCGAGAGTGGAGATTGTTCTTTTAACCGTTAATTGTTTATTATTACATGAACGGAGATTTCTGCCAGGGACGTATTCTGAAACAAGGTTTTGCAAATATTTTGGAGCTGAAGAATGTAATACTTTCCATGTATGAAGAAAAATTTTAAACTCTATCTTCTTGGATACTTATAGCCAGTGAAGATTTTTTAGAACTAGGGTAATGCTGGAGAAGCAAGATGTTCCACTGAGGACCCGAGCAGCAGAGTTCTGAGCACGCTGTAGTTTGGCCAGTTGGTAAGATGAAGCCTTGAACAATAATGCATTTCCATAATCAATACGAGACAAAACATACTAATGAATAACAGAGGCTGCAACTTTGTTTTATAAGGATTTCCTGATACTTATGTGAATATTGCGTGTAGTAGCAAATATACAGATCGACATGTGTTTGTAATGTGCGTCGCCATTGACTTTTCATGGTCAAAATAAACTCCCAGATTCCTACAATTTGATACAGATTGTACATTGACACGTCCAATTCGTAATGATTGACTACGGACCTTTGCTGGCAGATGTTCTGATGCAATTATCATGAATTCACTTTTGCCATCATTCAGTTTGAGTTTGTTCCGTATCATCCAAGCTGTCATATCATTAATACATGCTTCAAGTCTATGTCTGGTAGAGGCCTCACTTAAAGGATCAGATGGATCGAATAATCACATGAAACATACTTCGTATGAATTTTCTGGTAACTGGAGACAACTACCAAGCTGGAAGACCTTGTTGATTTCGCAGCATAATACACTCTTACCATGGGAGCATACTGTCTGCTACTCATTAGAATCTGACCTATAGGGCCTACTGCACAACTTTGCAGAATATAAGCATGTTATAAACAAAACTAATGGTGATGCACTTGTGCCACTCTTAATGCTTTGTGGCCTATGTTGACACACCATTCCTGCTCTCAAACTTTTGCAGTGGAAGAAAAAAAAAAAAAACAATAACTGAAATCATGTTCTGGGTACCTGTCCTTGGCTTGTCATAAAGAGGTCTTGCACAACCTAATTTCAAAATAATCACATGAAACATATTTCCTCTGAATTGTCTACTACCTGGATACAAATATCAAATTGCAAGACCTTGTTGAATTTGCACCATAATAAACTCTTACCATAGTAGCATACTGTCTGTTACTCATAAGAATCTGACCTATACTGCACAACTTTGCGGAATGCAAGCATGTTGAATACAAACAGTGGTGATGCACTTGTGCCACTCTTAATGCTTTGTGGTCAAAGCTTGCAAACCATTCTTGCTTTTATCCTTTTGCACTGGAGACAACAATAACTGAAATCATGTTACTGTTAACATGCTTTTGGCTTGTCATAAATAAGTCTTACACATCTTATTTTCAAAATAATCACAGGAAACATATTTCGTCGGAATTGTCTACTAGCTGGAGACAAATATCACGTTGCAAGACCTTGTTGATTTTGCACCATTATATACTCTTACCATGGTAGCATACTGTCTGCTACTCACAAGAATCTGACCTATACTGCACAACTTTGCATACAGAATGTACGGTAAGCATGTTATGAACAAACTGGTGATGCACTTGTGCCACTCTTAATGCTTTGTGGCCCATGGTGACGCATCATTCCTACTCTCATACTTTTGCATTGGAAAAAAAAAATCTGACATAAAATTTACATAACAGCAAAGCTAGCACTCTTCTATGACTTTGAGCTGCAACAGTTTTAGGATAAATCAATTGGTGCTATAGTTGAAGAGTGCATAGTTGTATTTCTTTCAAGTGGGATTTCTGAAAAATGTGATAGCGTGCAAGCACATGTGGCAGTAAAAACTAGGGGAATCAGACTTTTAAACATAATTCAAGCACATTGACACAGACATTTTGTGGTGCCAGTTTTGGGGGTCATATGGCTCAAATCTGCGGAAAGATAATACGAGTACACCACAGCACTTTGCGTCTGTGCTTCTTAGGGAAAGCTGATTTACATTTACAAGCCATATGGAAATTTTGACAGAGTACGCGAAAGACACCGATCAGGACAATGGCAGCTATGATGGAAAAATGATTACTATGTATCGTTTGTGCTACATGGGCAAGAGAAATACCCAGTTCTTAAAAAGAATCTTAGTAATGCCCAGAAAGCCATTTCTTACACTTATAAACAATATGGCCACCAAATAATACTTCTTTTTAATCTTCATGAATCGTTACCAACAATTCTTTTAAAGAACTGAAAATTGCAAGGCAAAAGAGATTTTATCCCATGCATTATGAGAAGGCCTGTACATTCAGTGTAGACAAACTGTTCATTGAGTGTTGAAGAAAGTTTAAAGAATATAAGGTACAAGGTCAATGAATGAATAAGTGAATAAAATATATGAAATAATTTGTTTGTAAATAAGGGTAATTGAGAGGGTAAACTACTGATTTGATTGAAGATTTTATAAGGTCTTAACTATGTGCATGAACTGGACGAATGAATCTACAACTTCTACAAGATATCACGAAAACAGATAACAGCATGATTAATACTTATCTTATCTCATTTGTATACTGGATCTCCATCCTTTTTTACTTATTTTGTTTTCATTATTTTTTCTAATACTATATACTTGACTTAAATACTGTTCAGGTGCTCCTTACTAACCATGAAGGGTTACAAGAAAATATCTTATTACATGTTTCTCACAAGCATGTTGTAGCCAAATATGCAAATTAGCAACTTCAGAAAGGAATGTCCTAAATGGTATATGTGCACATTTTCAGAACAGGCATTAGTGATAGTTTGATGAAAATCATCTATGCTTTTATAACAAATGCATTTGCATTTACTGTTTTGTGTAATGGGGACTTGGGCGATCGAGGGGTTAAGCTTGGGCACATGTGTAAAATTTTCACTTAGACTTTAGGGCCATGTCTCCTTTATCAATTCCATTGCATTTCATGGAAGTATGAGTATGAACAACTGTATAAAGGCATGTACAAATGCATTCATATCAGGATAAAGTCTCTATCAATTACATTAAACATTCACTGAAAATAAAAGGATCTTGATATACAGCCAGGAAAACATTTACTGGCATGTGCCTATGGTATTTTGTCATGATATACTACATATTTCCTATAATAAGATGGTTGGAGAAGATTTATTTCTGAAATTGCAATCTATGCTGATTCAGCCGCCATTTTGCATACACAATTATGATTTTATGATTTGGTATACTAATTTTGGGCAGAAGAGACTGTTTCCCCAAGTTATCTTTACAAGATTGAAATGTCATTATGACCTTAATGCAAGCCTTTTTCAAGAAATCCCACTTGGTAGAATAATGCATTATAATATATATACTTGGAGAACTGATGTCTCCATCCAGGATGATTATGTGACATAATGTGACCGTGCATCACAAAACCAACAAAACGTTGCCAGACATTGATTTTTAGTTAAGGGCAGATTCTTAAAGAGCGGACTCTAAGCTTTAACCCTAACTAGGCCGGGGGGGGGCCTCCGAGGCCCCCCCTTCGACGTTCCGCGCGATGTATCGCTAACGCGAAAAGCTATCGCCGCGGCGTTTCATGACTTTTTTCTGTCGAGTCTCCCGCATCTTTTGACACCAAATTTGCGATGCCAGGGCGCACGGTTCCGAAGTTTCGCATAAATATGTACATGCATGTCAGACCAAAAATTGCTCAAAAACGTGAATTCGTGTACAATTTCAATGGAAACTGTGCTTATAGTCAAATTTGATAAAAGCATGATTATTTTGGGGTTTTATTGATTAAAATCAACTAATAACATATTTTCTCGTTCAGAACAATGTCGCGGACAAGTTTCATCGAAAAAACAATGAAAAACATAAAGTCGAAAAAACAAGGAAATACATAAGAAATTCAAAAAACAATAAAATACTTAAGAAATTTTTTTGGATAGCTCAATTTTTTTTCTCTTATATTTGCTTAGGACACTAAAAAGAATATTTACACAAAAAATGTGCCCATTTCGGGCTTTATTTAGTGATTTATACCAAATTGTCTGATTTCATGCATCATTATGCATAAATTAGCATAATTTAGCATAAATGACAATTTTTCAAAAATCTAACTTCGTAGTACTTTAGATTACATCATAGGCAATGTGTGTGCCAATTTTCGTCGCGATTGCGCGGTCGACGGCCGAGATCTGGAGGGGGGCCTGGGAGGCCCCCCCCCGGCTCTATGATCTACCTAAATAGCCCGGCCTAGTTAGGGTTAAAATGATGTATCACACAATTCAAATGGACTCCCCTACCCTATCTAAATACTAGAACGAAAGCACACACTCTGGAAAAGTGTGAATTGAGAAAAGAGGGTCTATTCAAGCACTTAATCTTTACCAAGCCGCGCTAGCTGTGCAATGAATGTAAACCACTGGAGCTACCACAATGAAGGGATTATCAGATTAAGCTGAAATTGAGCATGCTCCTTTAACATATTCTATGCATGTTTAATGTCAACTTTCAAATCAGTAGACTTATCGTTTCAAAAGTTATTAGACTTAAAAGTAAATAGTGTGTAAATAATTTCAAGAAATGAAAAGGGGACATACCTGATCGTTCTACTCTTCCTCCAAAAAGGTTGAAGAAAAACTGCTGAAAACACAATTTCACATTCATGTTATGATCCCAAACTAAAGAATTATGTAGAAGGATAGCTCTTTCAGCAAATATGAAACACACAAGATTGACTCAGTTGACCCATTTCCCCTTTCAAGAGTCCTCACGTAAAATCAAGTGTATGACTTTTTTGTTTTTGTTTTGTGATGCACGGTCACAGTCATATGGAAGATGGTCCTCTATATTCACCTACTGAACTGTGCCTTACACACAGGGCATACAAAGTCACCCTTTGGAGGTCTGCAGATGTCAACAAATATGAGGTGACACAACCTCCCACACACCTCACAACAAACCCAGTCTGCTGGCAGAGGGGGCTTGCTGCACCCCACAGCATCACAGATTCGTCTTTGCTTGGGTGGTTTCACTGCTGCTGCCAGTAATGCCCTTAGTACATATCCCTCATATTTCTTGCATGTACCTGACCAAGGCTAGCTGGATTCAGACCTCTTGTGATCGCTAATGCGTTCTAAAGACAAAGACAAATAATAATAATAATAATAATAATAATAATAATAATAATAATAATAATAATAATAATAATGATTAATGAACATAACTAAGTATGTATGTATGTTTGTTTGTTTGTGTATATATATATATATATATATATATATATATATACACACACATATACACATATATACGTACATTCATTAACATTTATGTGAGTAAAGAAATACGTAACCAATCACGTGTACTATTACATCTAATTAGGAAATACAATCATAAACATATTCCTAAAAAAGAGTCAGGAGACTGGCTCAACAAATGTGATAATATCAATAAGCAAACTTGGAACATCAACATGCTGAAACATGTAAAATTCAAATTCTAGTGTATGAAATCTATATGTGAATGTCTTATTATAGTCAACTAGTATTGATAAGATATCAACATGAAATCATCAAGCTCGTCTACCTGGTTTTAAAGGACCATTAACAAAGCTGTTGTAAGTAAAAGATGAAGTGGATCTGTAATTGACGTTGTCAAAGTAATAAATGTCATTACTGCAGACACATAACACTAAGATTTCATGTTCTAGACTGACCTTGTAAGAAAATAGCAACACAGCATTCAGAGGAAATATTCATTTCAACTCCCAAAAGACAGGTCAGTTCAACTGTCACACAGACAGAAAGACAGACGAAAGGACAGACAGAAGGACAACCTGAAAATATATAATGCCTCAGGTGACACTTTATGGCGTATCTGAGGCATAAGAACTTCCTGAGAAAATTATTGTCAGTCAGTACAACCATATGAGTAGGCCTACAGTTTCATGAAGATAAACCTTTAGCCATTTCTGAAATATGGTGAGAATTCAGTTCTACTCTTTTCTATGATTAACCCCATGATTTTAAATGCGTGTAGGCTATATTCTTTTTGTTAACTGTAGTACTAGCATACCTATCTATGCAATTCACATCAAACCTTTGATCTTGAGAGATTTAGCCCTAGACTAGTTGTTAGTCTCTGTAGCCGATACCATGGTCAGCCAACATAAAAGCCTGTTTGTTGTTGTTGTTGTTTTTGTTTTCTCTAAACTTGCAATTAAGTGTTATGGGATGGACAAATAAACAACCTGAAAGCATGCAGTACCTCTTCACTTTTACATGATGGGCACAAGAAAAGAATATATTAGTACATGTTCTTGTTCACAGAATATTTGAAATAAAGAAGAATGCTAGTCCTGTTTAATTACCAGCATTACAAAGGCACCACACGAACTTCCATCCTTCTGCAGTGCAGACGTCAGGGACTCATCATGGCTCCACTCACCTTGGAGCTCCCCTGTTTCTTGGGCCCTCTGTGCCATGGAGTGCCTTTACCAACATACAGAAACAGATAAAGGTAAAGGTAAAGGTTTACTGAAGAGCTACAGCCAAAATGCAAAAAAGGAGATAAGATTGAGGTGGTGGGGATGAGGGATTGACTCTCATTAGCTTCAAAATGAAGTCAACTTGTTGGCATTACTTAAGTAATTGGATCTATTAATAGATGACAACACTCTATTTGTAATTCATAAAGAAATATCAGCGTTGATCTAGACACACACATAGAACATCTTTCTTATGGACGAAAAAATGTATTTGATTTTTTTTTCCTGGCTTATGTTGAGGTTAACCAAATGCCCTATTGGAGATCACAAGTATAATATGTGACCCGCTACAACAAAAGGATCCGAAGGTCGGGGGAGGACAATCTTCTGAAAATGGCATGACATCATTCCCTTACTCTTCTACTCTAATGTCATATTTAGTACAACTCGTAAAAGTACTCAATTGCGGAGATGTCAGTGATTATATTAGCGCATGTCAAGTGGTTGAGGAAATCAGAGTTTCGAGAAAAACACCTTCAAAGTTTTCCTTCCGACGATAACATGATCAAGGGGTGGCGAGACAGTTTTCATTGCTTGACAATAGAAGGCACGCTCCCAGCATTAACAAACTCATGAACCTTAATTGAGAAAGTATCAAGTGACAATGCAATAAGAAATTTAAAACAAAGCCTTTTTTGATATATTTTCTAGTGCATTTCAGGATTCGGTGTCATATGCCACTCCTTCGCCATTCATTCCATTTTGTCCAAATTTGGTGACTTTTCCTCAAATCTTATTACAGACATTTTGATATATAATTTAGCTATCTTTGCTATTGCTGGTTGCAATGGCAACTATAAACTGACAACCGTGTCAGTCAGACTTTGCATCTTTTTTATGTTCCAGTTTCAATTAACAATATTACACTGTATGAAATTAGTGTTTCTTCGCTGAAACTTTCTGAAGAAGCCAAATGTGAAGTAATAATCTTTTTTAATGAAAATGTAATGCTGCCATGGTTATGCGTTATGATATCCTGACTACAAAACACTCTTGTGGTCTGTACTTCTACCTATGAAAGCAATTGAAATTCGGGTCAATTGTAAAAAAAAAAAAAAAAAAAACCTGAGGGAGTTAGGTCAATAAACATATTGTCCTTTGATTTGTAGAACTGTGAAAAAGAAATGTATGTACGTACATGACAATGTACTCACTATAACATATTCATTTAATGGTTCATTAAACACCACTGAAATGGAGGGAATAAAAGTGTGATATCAAAACATAACATATATGTCCATTGGCATTCTGTACATTATCTTTGAAGAGACAAGGGGGGTTTGTTCTTCTCCTATGATAGTAGTTGCACATGTCAAGTCTGGGGTCAATTGTTAAAAACCTGAGGGAATATAGGTCAATACACATAATAAATGTTCCTTTGATTTGCAGAACTGTGAGTGAAAAATTGAATGTACATGTTTATATACTCACTGTAATAAATTCATTGAATGGCGTACTAAACACCATTGAAATTAATATTCTAAGAATAAAAGATCGATATCAAAACATAACATATGTCTATTGGCATTCTGCACATTATCTTTGAAAAGCTGACCTGAACTTGTCCACGTATAGATGGTGTGATCAGATCCCGAAGGGAGTCAGGAACAGACATTTTCATTTCTGGAACATTTGCCACAAGAAGGATCTAGTGGCTCTGTCTAATGTTGATTGGCATAAATGCCCACTTGAACTTTGAAAGGGTCACCTACAGGTAAATAAACCAATACTCTCATTTTAAAGTGAATGACAACTTTTCGTCATTCCTTACAATGTCTAGTATTTCAAGGAGGTATATGTGGGTTTTTTTCATACATCATTTCAACGATTTGAGGATCGATGTATGTGGGCATTTTATATTTTATGATTTTTTTTTTTCAAAGCGTGGAATTGGTTCTTTTGACAGATTTCGATCTGCTCAAGCAGTTGATAAGCTTTATCTTCTCATACTTTTTTAATTGCCAACAATTCTTTGTTACTAGACTACACAAACCCACTCTTGCTACTTTAACTTGCTTCATTAGAAAAGTTGCATTCACTTGCTGTTCCTAAACTTTACATAAGTTTACGTTCAAAATTAAACTCTTGATGATTAGCTTCTAGTTAAGTGCCGTGTGAGTGCACTCAAAAGCTAGCAATCTTAAAGATTAGTTGATGATTAGAAACACATCATCAGTGAGTACACAGAATAATGTTAGTAATTTTTTATTATTACTATTAAGCACCTTTATCTAACAAATCATTGAACACAGCCAGAGGCTGAATTAAAATTGATTTTACAAAAATGAAGAAACAATATTTATATGCAATATAACATGAATATAAAAATGTGAAATTACTACAGGCTCATACAAAACAAGAAAAAAAAAACACGCATACATAGTAGGGAAATAATGAAAGCTTGAGTTGACCTTTTGATTGGCCATTGACCCTTGACCTTTGACCATAACATTTTCGCAACAATCACTGCCAATCAGTATTTGCATATTCACTAAGTTCCATGAATGATGTATAGGCCTACCTTGAACCATTTTCGAGATATGAGGAAATATAAAATTTTCACGTTTTCACTCAACGCTTTACATTTGATTTTTGACCTTATTGCCCAAAATATTCTTTCTCTTTCTCTCGCTCTAAAAAAAACCCCCACAATGTTATGAGTGCTGATACTCACTCATCTGAGTACAAACCCAAAGATTGTTACACAATATACACACCAGTGCCCAACATCACCTCACAACAATAATCAACGAACTTGTGAGTTTGCGTCTGGGTCAACCTCCAGCTGCGCTATTTTGCATGGGTATATTAAAGGTTATGTGACAAGATTCTGCAAGTCCTGTACAAAAATTGAGCAGGATTCACTCTTAAAGGACAAGTACACCTTCATATACATAAGGATTGAGAGAGTGCAGCAATACTAGTAGAACACATCAGTGAAAGTTTGGGGAAAATTGGACAATCCCTTCAAAAGTTACGAATATTTTAAGTATCTGCGCAGTCACTGCTGGAAGAGAAGACTACTACAGTGTATGATGTCACATGCGTACAACTACATAAGGAAAATAAAAAGAGAATTTCACAAAACTTTACTTTTTGAATAAAGTGCACATTTCTTCGACTTGCTACTGACGTATGTTAAGGGTAATATCATTCCCCCTGCCTTCTGAAAGAGAGAAGTCCAGTGTTCTTTTGTTATGCGAGAAAAATGGAAATATGTTGAATTTTCTTTATTCTTTCTTTATATAGTTGTACTCATGTGACATCACAAGCTATAGTAGTCTTTTCATCCAGCCGTGACTGAGCAGAAACTTAAAAAATTCATAACTTTTGAACAGATTGTCCGATTTTCCTCAAACTCTCACTGATGTGTTCTACTAATATTGCTGCATTCACTCAACCCACATGTCTATGAAGGTGAACTTGTCCTTTAAGTTTCATCTTAAAGTTTTGTGCACATGTGAACATGCGTTGTGAGGTCAAGACTGGAGCTAATCATCAACTGCTATACGTAAGTTTCATATTTAGCAACTGCGTATGAAAGTAACTAAAGTCTTTTGTGTTCGTAATAACACAACTGCTTTACAGTAGAAAAACATTGCCTGCAAAACTCGTGACCATACCTTCTTGAACTGCCATTCCACGGACATTCCACTGTACAGCAACATACGAGGGTATGATGAACACATGTCCATAGTCCTGTACATTGATTTCATTTCGAAGAAGATGGAGGTACTCATTTATGACCTAACAAAATATAATCCAAGAAAGAAACAAAACCTTCCGGTTATCACTTTTAAACAAAATCTTGTATTCACAAAATCAAGAAATTATTAAAAATGTATTACAAATTAAGGAGGAACTACAATCATCAGCACTCTGCCCTAGGGTACATAAAGAACAAAGTAAAAAAGTCACCTATTGAAAGTAAAATGGATGGCACTGGTTCATATCCCACTTTCCTATCTGCTTCTGAGGCTTTGGTTGTCAACATTCCCATGTACTTATCTACTTTTTGTTTTGCAGTAAAATAATGCACAAAAAATGGAGAATTCCTTAATTAAACTGTCCAGCAAATAGCTCAATATTTCCTTCATTTTTAAGACCTTGAGATCTAATCTGGTGGGAACATTCATTTGTATACTTTGTTTTGTAATGTCATCTTCTCAAGGGAATGTGTAATGCTATGGCATGGCACACACAGAAGCAAAAAAGAAGTACATTGTATGTATATATCAATATACATAATTATACGCCCACATATATATCTACATATATATATATATATATATATATATATAGAGAGAGAGAGAGAGAGAGAGAGAGAGATACGCGGTGAAGGCATCACCAAATTGCACTCCTGTGGGCTTGTTCTCACAGTCCCATTTTTTGACTGTCATCACCATCATTGCCACACATACTGTATATTCCAACATAGGGAGATTTCAACAATTGGTGTGTAATTCGGATCTGACCTCGGCAGCTTTTTTTCTGTAACCAAAGTTACATATTCACCAGATCTATCAAAGTGTCACAAGATATTTCAGACTTCGAAGACTATACACTCGGACTGACTGATGATGAGCAGCAGGCTATAATCATCATTTTCAGAAAATGTTCTTCCCCTATATACATAGCTTTACGTTGGTCTGTATACTCGGCGAGATCTAAAATTCAGCTCCCCTTCTCACACTTAAAAAGCTAACCTCCACAGCTAAGGACAAAGGACCCTCAAATACAATGTCTTCCACAATTTCCCAAGTTAAACGTAGACCTAATTAAAAGTTCATTCAAGGTGGCCAACTTAATTCCCTAACAAAACAGCTATTACGTTTCTTGGCTGTTATTTTATTGTATTTTGCACAACTGCAGGATATTATGCAGCTCGGGTTCATCATTTAGTTTACTCTCAAGTCGGGTATCATTGTACTCAGACTGTTTAGGGCGGCTATATATCCACTTAAATTTGTACTTGCCGATCGTACCCTTCC
>NC_092688.1:17134984-17204266 GCF_964275005.1 Diadema setosum
GGCCCCTTGAATGGCGTCGTAAAGGGGCCAAGTTTACCCAAAAATATGATACCGGTACATTTTAACAGTTACATCACTATTCTATGGTGCATTTACATATCAACATTCATTGCAATCTTTTAGTATAAGTTTTACCTATACAAAATCAGTAACATTATATGAAAATCATAACCTATAGGGATCCTTTGGAAACCATAGGATCTCTTCTTATTCTCACCATTTTTCATTGTGCCAGCAACAGTGGTGGATTGGTTGAATAATACAGTGTTTGCTGTACCATTGGCATTGTCAGGTGCAGCAGGGGGACATGAAGAGGAAGAGGAGGAGGAGGAGGAGGAGGAAGAAGGGTTCAGCGATGGCGTCTCGGTTGAAGTCTTTGAAGTTTGTGGAGGGGTGCGACCCGGAGTGGGCGTGACAATCGCAGTGCAAGTGACATTTTTCCCGACATCAGCAGGTTTCGTGAAGCTACCAAAATTCCCTCTTTTCTTCTCCCCTATAAACCGTATCTCTTTGGCGACTTCGAAGAGTGATCGTACTCGTTTAGCCTCCTCTAGTGTCGAAACCCAACCTAGTAATCCATCGTCTGATACCGGCGTCCATACCTTGGTCCACGGGCACGACGTTGGCGTCGACGGGAGGATCTCCATTCTGCGAACTGTGATTTGATTTTCCCGGTTGTAGGTACAGGTACTCAGTACCTTGTTCGAGTTTCCCCCACAGGATCGTGATCAGGTAGGACTGACGCCAATGTTGTGCGAGGAAGCCGTTAAAACTGCCTGTATAAGGATGGGGATGGCCAGTGTGTAAACAAATCTGGTCATTAGTATCGATATTCCAATATCGAGTTGTTGGTATCTCGCTAGTCTACTGTTGCCTCGCGTAGATTACCATGGAGTAGGAACTCACCTTGTCGTAATTTTGTTCGATCATGTAGTATCGATAATTGAAAACTCCCTCCATACTGAATGAATGGAGTGGAGGGGTCGGACGTTGTCAAGCGACTGTGTATGCATACCGCTTGAAGCCGCTAACTAACGTTAGTGCGTACGACGTGTGATGATCGCATCTATCTGGCAGCTCCAACAGAAATTCTGACTCGGCATAAAACCTATTTTCTGATTGACGAAAAACATTTGGAAATACACTGGTGGACAGGTAGGACGAAGCTATCTAGGTCTAGTAATGTTCTAAGTAGGCTAATGTTTTTCTTTCAGAGTCTAAATGAGATGTTTATAATTGTACCCACCCCACTCTCCAGAGAGAGTCGGCCTGCGACTGACGACAGCGGCTGGTACGGTATACCGGGAGAGTTACCGTCCCCGGCTGATGTGCCGTCCCGACAGGCAAGGCTCAGGGTCTGGGCTGTGCCGTCTGTGGGTAATGAATGGGTAGCCTATCTGGGTATCTCTTTATCAGGCACATTATAGGTTTCAGGATTGCCCAAGATCGGTCAAATCGATGTAGATCTACAGCAGATTCCCGAAATTATAGCTTGTACAAGTTGTAGAAGCAAAGTCTAATCTCTCCCAAGTTCAAGATTTAGAAAGTTCTAACGTTAGAAGTATTAGAACATGCCTAATGCTAATGGTGAGTGACTAACACTAACAGTTAGACTCTCGGCCCTATAAGTAAAAAAAAAAAAAAAAAAGATGCTCAGTCAGTGTTTTGTACCTTACCCGAAGTAAAGTTGCACTTGCAAAACATTTTTTTTTCTTTTTTTGTGTCAATTGAGTGAGTTTTCGGCTATTTCTATGGCTCTTATTTTCAATGGTATGCGAGCAATTTTCTGAAAGCAAATAGACTTTCCATTTCATCATCACCTACCATGCAGTGAAAAGATCTAACGTTAGAGTTCTATTAAACAAATAATAATTAGACCTCGGCACCTATAGAAAATTAGTATACTCTAAATGCAAACCATAGCCTGAGCAAAGGTGATGTCACTGATGAAGTTAGGCTGTATAATTATGTTTGGTTTTGTTTTTCAAAGTTTGATAAATATTCATTGATGATGTGCCAGTAACACAAGTATACCCTTGCATAGAAACTGGTGTAGTTTTTTGGTTCAGCACAAAAGTTTCTTATGGCTGAAAATGTCATGAGTATCTGTATTGTATTTGTCTTCTTTTTTGCCACTGGAATGTTTTAAGAAGTCCACAATTTTCATTTTGCAGCATAAATGCAGCCCTGATGCAAGAAGTAACTATCAACTTTTAAGTGGTTCTACTGAATCTACTCTGACAATATTTGTCTGTTCCAACAGCAGAAACTGACCAGTCTTTCAAGTCATAAATAGCTTGATTCCATTTGGTCCTCCTTTTGGCAACTGTGCACTTTACGGCCCTATAACTATAAGGCTATATTATCGAGTGAGTGCATGATTGCCCTACTTTTAAACCCTACTCTGCAACATGTTGCACTAGATGTGTTTCCATTGTTTGTGATTTTGTGATTTGTAGCCATTGTATCACTATTTGTAAGTTTTGTAGCATACCAGGGGAACTCCTGGCAGGGAAGAGCAAGTAGTCTAATATTTCTACCATGATCAGTGCTCAAATTTAACTTTATTCTCTAGAGGCCTGTTCTGGCCACTAAAATCTTTGAATCTGAAAATTTAGTGGCCTGAAAAAGAAATGCAATGGCCCAAAAATCGCAAAATGAAAGGAAGTTTAAAAATTCACTTTGAATTGTTGTTGCATGAGCTGATCAGACCACCAAAAGATAGTGTCTTTTTAAATTTGGTGGCTCGACTTCAAGTTTTGTCATTGACAACAAACATTACATCTGATAGGCAATACCTGTGTAAGAGCTAGGCCTCATTGCCCTCTTGTATCAAGTTGGTACTTTTTTTTTATCCATTGTGCATTACCCTTAAATTTTTACCATTTTGTCTTCTTTCTCGTTTTCTTATTGGAAAACTGGTTCAGTATAACAAACACTATTAAATAGTTTTTTCTTTGCTTGATAGTCTTACTTGTTGCAGATTCACAGCTTGATTACATGTACTGGCCAAGGTAAAAAAACAACAACAACAACCAACAAAACAAAACAAAGCAATTCCACCAAGGTTCTGCAGTTCTGTTGGATGCATTGTTGACATTGGCATGGCAACCAAGCTTCTGTCAGCCAGCTAGTAGTCTAGAAGAACCTTATTAGCAACAATCTGTTGATGAAGGCCAAGATAATGACATTATTACACAACTATGCAATGACATGCAGAGTTTAACAATCACTGCACATTGTCATGGTATTTCATGATTTGATAGACCTCTGATCTTGTCATTTGCTATACACACACATAAAATACTCCCTGTTTGTTGGTACTTTTAAGACACAGGGTGTGTGTCTATTAGGTAGTTTTGTGTTCTGAACTGTCTGTGATTTACACTTCCTTAAAAAAGAAAAAGAAAATATGACTAAACAATAGATGGTTTTATAATTTATGATAGAATTTGTATTGAAAATTTGTTGCAAGTTCCCCAGGAAAAGGTCTTTGACGGAAGGTGGATTAAAGAAAAACATGTCATCATGTAGCCCGACCAGACGCTGTTACGCTATGCGAAAACAGCATCTGACGAGCGCGGCATGCAGCCTCAAAGTGAGGAACCTCAACACAACTACAAAACTTAGGAAAATGTATACTTTTCTCCTTTAAACAGAATACTTTACTCACGTTAAATGCATGTTTCTATTACAGAAGAATAGTTCGCCACACTGGGTCCATGGAGACCACTTGCGATAAGTCCGTGGAACAAATAAATGACACTTTCTGGCGCAATTCCTGACCGTCGGTACGTCGCGACGTACCATGTACAGCGACTGGGCTGTGTATAGTTAGGCCTGGCGTGAAAGATTGTGTACCGTGTGGACATGCTGGATATGATGATCAATTTCGATAAGTTTCATTGCGTACATTTGAATACTGATAGCATCAGATGTAGAGTAAATATTGAAAAGTATACTTGTTGAGTTTGAGGTGACAAAAATGATGTTAAGTATCAAAATTCAAAGCTATTGTAATACGATTACGTCGCTCTCCTAGTGGTTGGTGGTCGCGCGCGTACAGCCCTGTCACGACGTACCATGTACAGCGACTGGGCTGTGTATAGTTAGTCATCATGGAAATATTTTGTGTACAAGTATGCAGCGGAACACATTCAGAAGATCAATGGAAGAGAATCACACTAATTTGAATCTGCAAAAATTTGTCATGTGAAATGATATTCTATATGCTTGTAGAAAAGTTGTCTTGGTTCTATGACTGTTTTATGACTCTTGCAAAACAACCCACTTTCAGTTTTTAGTTTGTGTGTAGGGGATCAGTAATCCATTTCATTTTTAAAGCTCTTCCCAGATAAGAGAATCAAGAAGATGATAATGTTATACGCTCTAATAATTTTCTTGGACATGTGGTATTGATTCCCAATTCTGCAAAAGTCCTATTATACTATACAGGGTCTTATTATGCACAAGAACATGAAGACTTTTATATCGAGAATTGTCATATTCACATGGACCAAAGCAGCCAGGCTTGAAAGCAGCTCTCTTTCAGATTGTTCACAGGTCTCTAGAATAATTATGACTTCCTGACACTTGGAAATATTGCAAACCCCTTTCTAAATCATATCATCACATTTCTTTTAATTCTTTTGCTGATGAGGGGCTGTACTGTTATTTCCAGACTTTGTATTTAAACAGCTTTCTCATAGAAGTGAAATTAGAGAATTTGATAATGACTTTTAAGTCTATGTGTACACATCTAACTCTGTACTGGAGTTACTCCTGCATTTAGATTGATTACTGATCAAACCTCCACTTGATTTTGACATGAAATGTGAGCATAACTTGGGGTACTAGTATAGCATTGCATGCATATTTCATGAATTTGTCCTTGCATCAATATCTGGAGTGTGAGCATAACAAATTAGCATACTAAAATGCTATATGAGCTGGATATCCATGCATCTGTTATCACTTCTATCTGAGTGTAAAGTATGTGTTTGCATTTTCTGTGATAAAATATGTATGTAATGAGAAGCCCTAAGTTTAAGCTCATCATCCACAAAAATGCAGTAGTGATTAGCATATAAATGTGTAGACATTAAATAGTCAATACTTCAGTATAACTCACATGTACAAGTGTATGTGGATTTTAATCTCTTTTAGTGAGGCTGCTTGGTAGGGCTGAATCTCAATAGGTGAAAAAAAAATATTGCAAGACAAAGCTAGCAATTTTTCTTTATTTTCTGTTTAAGAAATCAATTCCATAGAATATGATCAGGATCAGTTGTCAGTGTATGGTACTAGATTGGATTGATAGCAAGTAACAGCCCCTCTCCAATCCCTGTCACAATGTTTGTTGTCCCTCTTGTGTTCCTGTCTGCCGCAAGAGGAGGCCAGTGGACTGCCACTGGGTCTTCATCCGGTATTTCTCAACAGGCGTGTACTCTCTCCACACGTATCAATAATCAAAGTTCAAGAGGATCTCTGCATTCTTACATAGTGACTTGTGTTGTTTGTGATATCACAAGGGGGGGGGGGTGTTCATAGCCATACAGCTTCCATGAAACATGGAAACAGTTGTGACACTTGCTGTTTGGGAGGAAAAGGGAAAGTCCGGTATGTTTTTATCTATATTATTGGAGTAACATATGGCATTCTATGTGCTGCATTTTCACAAATTTATAAACAGTCTACATTACTTGATCATATGTTCCACTTGTAAGCGTAATGTAAATTGAGGCACTTTTAGTTTTAATGAAGTTGCGCATTTTACACTGGGGGAAAAGATAAACAAGGTACTTACAGAGATCAATCCTCAGTCCTGTCTACTCTTCACTACAATATTCTTCCTCAATTTAGATGAAATGACAGGTTTTGTTGTTGTTTATATTTAATTATGAAGGGTTTTCTAAATAAGTGCTCATAGCAAGCTTGGATATTCATTGAAGAAATATTTAAAGTGTCTTAATATTACACCTGTATTGGACGTAAGATAGGTGCTTGTGCACTGTGTTTTACTATGTTAAATACATTGTACAGGGAAAGACTCTGTTTATATGCATTAGTTGCTGTAAAAGTGGAAATTTTTTTTGCAACTAGTTCATCACTATCAGCCAGGTAAGATGAATGTCACATATACGTTTTTAATTCCGTGGAATCAAAATACCAATAATAAAAAAAAAATTATATATGACACTGAAAAATTTAGCGTACTTTTATCTTCTATCTAGTTTGATGTTGGGCGGAATGTGCAAACATTTTCACTTGTATTACAGTATACCGTAGTAGTGTTAGCAACTATAGATTAAGAAATACCAATTGACAGCCTTGTCAAATGAAACATGATACTTTATTACTCCTTCCTGTGGATAACACGATAGGAAGTGATTACTATATGCTGCGGGTACCTGGCAACAGCGTAAGACAGTGTAGTCTACTCTTTATGAGCATGACTGTTTTTTGTTTGTTTGTTTGTTTGTTTTTTGGAGTTTACATACCTTTGTCTAGAATATCTGTTTGTGTTTACATAATTTGTATGGCAGGCTGCATGGTTAAATGAAGTAGGCCATAAGCAACACTGCTGATGACTGGAAAGGTACAGGGTACCATGTTCATTGATTGAATGCTCAGAATGGATGGTAAACAAGCCATGATGATGGTAATTGAATGCTGGTGCATGATATGTCTAGATGTGCAGAATGCTTTCTTTATACTTTTCATGATAAACAAGGCAAAACTTAGGCACATTCTACTAGTAACTTCTGTAATAATAATGATAATGATGATTATAATGATAATAGTTATAATGGTTCACAGTACATGTAGGTACAATGTATGACAACACAGTCTTACAAAAGGTGGTAATGACATAACATGAATAAATGCAATGTTTAGAAATACAAAACTACACTTATACTGTAGAATTACAGGTCTTAAAATAACAGATCTATACTATATTACAATTTACAGAATAGATATGATTTATGTTGATTTTTATATAATGTGAATGTTAAAGGGACTGTACAGTACTGGTTGAGGTGGGGATTCAGGTTTATAACATTCCTAAATGAGATAATGAGAAACCTCTTACGAAATATAAAAGAGCATGTAATTTTAAGGAGGATTCAACGTTTATTTGATGAAAATTGGTTTTCAAATGGCCGAGATATCCAAAAAAAAAAGTGATAATAAAAGGCGACAGGCCACGCCTTTTATTAGGATCTCTTTGTTTTACATTGTTTTTGGATATCTCGGCCATTTCCAAACCAATTTTCATCAAATAAACTTTTGATACCCCTTAAAGTTGCATGCTCTTTGACATCTCATAGAGTGGTTTCTCAATATCTCGCAAAACATTAAAAGCTAAATCCTAACCTCAACCAGAACTGTACACCCCATTTAAGGATTCTCATTGACTGGGGTACGGTAGTGTATTCCGTACAGTACCAGTACTTTGGGAGCATAAAAGCCAAAACATTTTGGTGCCAGAATACAATATGATAGATTAAATCTACAATGTAGGAAAGTTCTACAAGATGAGTTGGATCATAACTACCAAGTAGAACGGAGATTAGAAACTGGTTTGTAGCGAATTGAATTGTCAGTTAAATACTGTGTTGCAAGATTAGGTCTGACTTTAATTTTATGGTACTCAAAGTCAACAGCATCTTGAGATTGTTGAATTGAAAGGGTTAGACCCCATTCTACCTGCAGGCACATTCTGCCTTGTAAGAAGTCTTTATGTTCAGACTATGCATGTACATGTACATGCATCAATGGAAATGTATGCTTCCATGGTACATTGCCCTCAACTTTTGGCATTTGAAACAGCAGAGATATCCCATCGCACAGTCTATGAAAGTTAATACCAAATTATCAAACATATTGCGCCATACAGTGTCGGTATGCAGGCAGTTGTGTAAAGACATCAAAAGTTTGTCCTCAGTGTCATGGCAAGGTCATCATCACAGGTTCGTATAAAATCGGTGCCTGTCTACAAATTATAGCAAGTGTCACCCTTAGAGTGTGTCTCTATAGTGTTTTATGCACAGGGATGAACACTTTTAATTCTGCTTAAAGGACAAGTTCACCTTCATTAACATAAGGATTGAGAGAATGTAGCAATATTAGTAGAACACATCATTGATAGTTTGAGGAAAATCGGACAATCCATTCAAAAGTTATGAATTTTTGAAGATTTTGTGCAGTCACCGCTGGATGAGAAGACTACTGCAGTGTATGATGTCACATGCGTACAACAATATAAGGAAAATATAAAGAGAATTTCACAAAATTTCATCTTTTGAAAAAAGTATACATTTCCTTGACTCGTTACTGACATGTGTTATGGGTAATTCCCATTGCCTTTAGAAAGAGGCAAGTCAGGTGCTCTTTTATTATGTGAAAAAAGTGAAAATATGTTAAATTTTCTTTACATTTTCTTTATACTGTTGTACTCATATGACATCACGAGCCTTAGTAGTCTCCTCATCCAGCTGTTCCAACACAAAAATTTTAAAAATTCATAACTTTTGCATCGATTGTCCAATTTTCCTCAAACTTTCACTGATGTGTTCTACTAATATTGCTGCATTCTCTCAATCCTTATGTTTATGAAGGTGAACTTGTCCTTTAATGCAGGTATAATACGTAATCGTGAATGTTGAATGGATCCAGTGCTGAATGGGGTAAGTTTTGTGGCACACAGTGTGTTTAAAGTGTGGATTTTTGTTTGAGGAGTGATAAACAAAAATGTTAACTTCTAATTGTTAGTGGTTATTGATGCAATCTAGTGGAGTGTGGAAATTTCAGTGTTTACTTTTAGCTAGCTTTATAATGAAAAGCAAAAACCTGGACATTTCACAGCAATGTATTGTATACAAATATGCATTTTTGTGTTTGGAAATGTTGGCCTTGTCAGACAACAAGCAGGTGCATCCTAACATGTTTATTTGCTCATAGATCTGTGACAAGTGATCCAACATTATGATGAACAGGCACAATTACCTATAACAGGGCTCGACATTTACATTTTTCTTTGGTGGCCTATTCGGGCTACTGAAATCTTTGAATGTAAAATTTTGATGCCCCTCCCCCCCCCCCCCCAAAAAAAAAACAAAAACAAAAACAAAAACAAAAACAAAAACAAAACAAAACGTTGTGGCCCGTAATGAAAGGAAATATAATGAAATTTCATTCTAAATTCTAATTGCCAATCAGACCACCAAAAGATAACCTTTTTTACTGGGAAATTTGGTGGCCCAACATAAATTTGTAGTGGCCCTGGGCCAAAAAGCCTCCTCTAATGTCAAGCCCTGACTATAATATCCTGTGCACATAGTTGTTTTTATAAATTTTATTCATAAGCAATCATTTAGATCCACCTTTTCATGGGGGTGCTGTCTGTCATCCAGGGATAAAACAGCTTAGTAAACTACAATGAATTTAGAGTGGTTAGTATTTTCTCTCTTTCTCTCTCTCCCTCTCTTTTGTTTGACACTGGTAGCTAATTTAGGACTTTGTCTCCATCTCCTATTTGCTACTTTTTAAACAATCAAAGATTTTTTATTCTTTTATCTATTTAGGGGGGTTGGGATGTGAAATCGTTTGACACAAGATGGAGTACAGTCACATACACTGTTACTCATTATAACTACATTGTACAAACGTGAAATTGTTGGGTTTTTTCTGTACATTTGAAGTATTCAGTCTTAGAGACTTCATCACTATATTCATATAATATGGCAGTATATGAACTTTAAAATTTACTTCTCTCTCTCTCTCTCTCTCTCTCTTTCTTTCTCTCCATAATTTCATTATCAAGTATGTTTAATAGATTGTTCTGTGCTGTGGACGTTTCATTACGAAGCAATTACAAAGTTAATTGCAGCTAGCCTGGGGGATGAGATGTTGCAACAATTTCAGTCGCCATACATTGTTAATGGCAATTAGCAGATCATAGACACTGATGAATCAGTACTGCATATATAGATTGATCATGCATGCACAAGCAGTCAGCAGCATTTACTGGCATAGTGGGCTAAGTTTGTGTCCATTTAAATGGTCAACATGACTGTGGCATGATGCATTTTCCTTTCATTGGTTGTTGTGTAGTTTGTAGTCCTTTTTTCCTGTGTGAGATGTTAAAAGTTCTGAATTTGTATAGATAGATAGATAGATAGATAGACAGACAGACAGGTATATAGACACTTTAAAAGTGGAAATATCTACATGAGTTATTTTTGTGCTCAGCCAGGTAAGACAAATCTTGCGGGCTTCAAACAAAATATGAAGTAGGGTATTACATATAATAGGCCAAAAAAAGAAAAAAGAAAAAAAAGATCGAGTGCTTTCATTTTCGCACTAGTTTCATGTTGCAAGGAATATGTGAAAATGTCCACTTTTACTGTGTACATAAATAGATAGAACAGAATTACAGGTACAGTCTGTTGGATCACTTGGAATGCTTCATGCCCTTTGCTGATTTTACATTTCAGATCATGTGATATCCATATTTTATAAGGAGTGACAAGATACTTTTGTTTTTCATATACCTTAACCCATTGAAGACTAATCCTGAGTGTACTCGGGCAGGTGTCTATGGGAAATGCGTGTTACAGCAATATCAGGTCATCCTCAAAGTTTTAAGGTTTCAGGCTGAATGAATGTCTGTCAAGGATGATGAATTTAGTCTATTCACAGTTGACTTGCTATAATGAAAAGCTTATGAACGTACTGCATGGACTGGGAAAACCCCAATTATTTCAACTGCTGCCTGTGGCCCTAATTATTGATTCCAATACTGTAGACTTCATTCTAATACCCTCCTTCTGACAGCACACACTGGATGTGTTGACATCAGCATACCAGTATACACATTTTCCATCAGCCAAAGTATTATTAAGGCAAGAGTAAACCCAAGATGATATTTTACTGATACTGTCTGAAACTTGCCTTTTTATCCTTTATTTCATCCCAAGCCAGAAGCAGACAGGCAAGCAGGCGTGCAGACTTCTGAGTATATACCTGGGCAGGTGTCTATGGGAAATGCATGTTGTAGCAAAATCAGCCCATCCTCAACGTGTTAATAACATGCTATGTCATAGCTTTACACCTTGGGTGTACTTGCATGTTGATTTTCAGAGTTACAGCTCGTTATTCCGAAGGCTCTTTATTCCTAAGATTCGTTATTACGAAGGTTCATTGTTCCGAATTTCATTTTCGGATTAACCGGTCTTCGGAATAACGAACCTTCGGAATAATGCCACAAATTTTCGGATTAATGAACCCCTTTTCATATTCGGATTAACAAACCTCTAGGTATAGGGAATTTGCGTGTTTCGGATTAACGACCCTTCGGAACAACGAACCTTCGGAATAGCGAACCTTCGGAATAATGAACAGCACCCGATTTTCAGTGGGTGTTGGAAGGCTTGAAACCAATATCATTGTGTGGTGGATTGAAAATCAATAATTTACGGAGTGTTAAACCTAGATACGTAGGTACTCTTGGCTGCCAGTAGTTTATCATATAATTTGTTGTTCAGTATTGATTGCCTTGTTTTGCAGCTGTATTGTAAAGTCATTTTTGCTTTTGGAAATAAATTCCTTCTTCTACCCCATGAACATATTCAATAGAACATTTCTACAAAATTACAATCATTTGAACCCCCACATATTATTGTCATTCATCTCTTTCTCTCTCTCTGCCTTTCCGACCATCATTTATTTTCCTCCTCTCTCTCTCCCCTTCTCTTTCCTTTCTTTTCTTTAAGTCAGTAGAAAATTTAAAGAATTGTGGATTATTAGTTTTGTGACTGCAATACTTTTTATGGTCCACTCATTTGCAGCTAGACATAATATACTTACACAAGTTAAGTTTTAAGAGACCATGCAGACACCAGATCATTGTGTTAACCAGTGTAAAAGAAAAAAAAATAGTATGCTGCCTGTGGTACTGATGTCTCTTGAAAGTCACAGGTGTGAGGTGAAGTGTGAATTGTTGTGGGATGATCCACGAAGTGCTGTGGGAAGAAGGTTGAAGATTTTGTCGTGTCATTGTTACAAAGGGATGAACAAGAAGATGTGTGATGGAAGTGTACAGGTGCTCCAATTGTAGCTCCACTTATGTGAATGTGTGTGTGGGGTGTGCATGTGTCTACATCATTCTTTAATGTACAGTGTAGTTCAGAGAAGGGGGGGGGTAGTGGAATTACAAATATCTAAACTGGTTGAGTAAATGTGTACAGTAATTAGAATACACATTAAAACTCTTAACTAAGCAGATTTCAAGGTGAGATAACATATCATTCTCAGTTTAGCAAGAATTGTAAATGTGAAGTCATGTGATGTTATGTACACATATGAGTGGATTTCAGAACATATTTGATTTCCTGCCATAAATAATGATGTGCTATGACATGGTTTGGCTTGCTGCTGTTCATGTTAAAGGACAAGTCCACCTTCATAAACATGATGATTGAGAGAATGCAGCAATATTCGTAGAACACATAGGTGAAAGTTTGAGGAAAATTAGACAATCCATTCAAAAGTTATGAATTTTGGAAGTTTCAGTTCCGTGATTGCTGTATGTGAAGACTACTACAGCTTGTGATGTCATATGTGTACAACCATATAAAGAAACTATAAAGAAAATTCAACATATTTTCACTTTTTTCGCATAATAGAAGAGCACATGACTTGCCTCTTTCAGAAGGCAGGGGGAGTAATATTGCCCTTAACATATATCAGTTACAAGTTGAGAGAATGTGTACTTTTAAAAAAAAAAGAAATTTTGTGGAATTCTCTTTACATTTTCCTTACATCATTGTACGCATGTGACATCAACTGCAGTAGTCTTCTCATCCAGCAGTGACTGCACAGAAACTTTAAAAATTCATAACTTTTGAATGGATTGTCCAATTTTCCTCAAACTTTCACTGATGTGTTCCACTTATATTGCTGCATTATCTCAATCCACATGTATATGAAGGTGAACTTGTCCTTTAATGGGATCAATTGTGAATCTGACATGCATGCGTCACAGACAGTATATCAAGTTGTCATGATTTATAGTTCTAATTATGGATTTTAAGGGAACATCACTTTGGGTTACTCTTGTTTAATCTGTGTCACATTCTGCCTATGCAAACTTACTGGTAATTGTATTTTGAGTGACATTACCATACATTTTAAAGGCTGTATATTTTATACAAGAACCTGAAATAGTCTTAATACTGTTGTTGACTCCAAGTTTTGCATAAATTTCCATTTATCTGCTGCCCCGATATCACTGCACCCACTCAAACAGCTTTCTCTACAAGGTAGACTCTTTCTTCTAATTTACAAACTTTAAAAACTGGAATGCTCATGGTGAAGCAGTTTGATTGTGAAATTACTCCACAGGGCTGATTGAATGAAAACAGTTATATGTCACTCCAAGGCAATTTGCAGGTTATTGTAATCTTTTTCTTCTTTCTTTCATTGCCATTCATATTTTCATAGTTGACTGAAAGTATCAAACTGTGATGTTTGTTTAGACGGGTGACTGAAATGTCTGACCTGGATTTCTTGAGTAAATAAATGTACCGAGTCAAAGTCCACCAGTACTCAAATCAAAATAGTGCACATTGAATTCTAAATGGTACTGCTTCTCTGGCACATCAAAATTTGCTGACCAATAGGTTGGAAGGAATCTGTAAAAACAAGGTACCTTGTCACTTGTTTACTGAGCATCCAACCAGCTCAGTTGTCAATAGACCTGAATGATTCGGCAATTTGATAGAAAGCACTTTGTGTTAAACTATGAATCAGCATTAAGTCAAATATATTTACAATTTTGATATGCAGTTCTTAAACAAGATATATGTGTCTGTGTGCATTCTGCATTTGCAGCTTAGAGACTGTACCAAGTGTAGTGGGGTTTGTGCCAAGTATGGAATTGGGTTGGTGATTTACTCTGCATTTTCTTGCCGGTGATTATATTCCTGGTGATATTTCATCATTTACACACAACAACAGATAGAAAGAATACAGTGCTGAGTGACTCCTTGATTATTTTCAGTTGTGGTGATTTGTTTCCATGCAACAGATGCCACTGAAGAATTTGCCATGACAGTGGGCTGAAGGAGTTTGCGAGAGAGCCCTGAATTCATCCATTATATGAGTTGAAGTATATTGAACACCAGCTGAAGTTAGTATCATCCGACACAACACGCCATGGGAGGGTGCTCATCCAAAGACCAGACAGTCAGTCAAGGTAAGACCAGGGAGATGGAAGAGAGACATTTCCCTGGTAAGACATAAAACCAAGACAGTCCTACTCTGCAAGACCATGGAGATCAGTTTTCACTTCAAGGACATACCAGCATAAACTTTGGTACCACCATAATTATTGAAGTGAGAAGATTGTAATGTGATAAAGTGACTTTTAAGTTGTTTCCAGCCATGCAGTTTTTCTCTTCAATAATAATAGGATTCCAACTCTTTTTTGCAAACTCTCATAACATTATTGCTGCGCAATGAGAAGTTTTGTTTGTTTGTTTGTTTTTTTTAATCTATAAAATGTGCGGCATGAGGTCTCTGCCTGTCTATCTATCAAGCTATCTATTGTTTTATCTTTCTATCTATCTGTCCATCTATATATCTTTTTATCTTTCTATCTATCTGTCTATCTATATATCTTTTTATCTTTCTTTCTATCTGTCTATCTATATAGCCGTCTGTCTGCCCTTCAATTTCTGTTCCAGCAAAATGCAAGTCTCCGATGACATAATTTATTTTGTTGTATGGGTAGCAAAATAAGCATAATGTACCTTCATTCCTTTTGGTTGTAGAAGTGACACACATTAAGTGTTGATGTTCATATTAGAGTGGAAGCAAAGTTTAATAGAATATCTATAACATTCATTTTTATCAGCTCTTTATTAGCAAATCCATGTAAATGTTTGATTCATAGGCTGCATCTTTAAATGAGAAAAATATTTACAGTTTTCTTTCACCTTTTCTCCCACCACTTCTTTATTTATCTTTCCATCATTCGGATATATATATACCCTGACATTGTTATGTCACTGTTATTGGCAATTTGTGTTATTGTGTCTGTAAATATGATTTGTTATGCCTTCTTTTTATTATTTTCATGGATATTTATTACATTCTGCCATTTTTGTGTTACCATTCTATATGATTTGCATTCCAAATTAAATGTTTTGTGTTACCATTCTATATGATTTGCATTCCAAATTAAATGTTTTGTATTCAACCACATACATTCTGGGGTCCGTATTTGTATCTTTTATTGTAATTTCATATTTCTTTTCATTTCACACATGCTCATTGTTGCTCATAATGCAATATATGCACTACATTTCTACTTGTGTGGAATGCATTCCTTTACACTACGGTGCAATGTTCCTTTTGCAATTCTACACCTGAGTTGATATATATTATTCTTTATTATACCTCATGAATGTGCATGATTCAATGTATGAACACACCCATTTCTCTGAATATATTACACTTTTACATGTGCACAAATTGTAGTCAGTCCATTGTCTGTTCCTGCCAAAACTGACCCTTCCATACCCACCTCATCTGCCACACCCTCTAACTCCTCCCCTGCCCCACCCGGTGGCACCCCTAATCTCGCAGCAGATGGGACGAAAAGTACCAGTAAGCAGGCCCCTGGGAAGGGACCGGTGAAGAATGGCACTGGCACCCACGCACCTGGCTTGGAGGCCATAGTGTGCAAAGTGGATGACATGAAAGATGGAGAGTAAGATATATGTCACTCTTTTTCATTATTTTGAGGGTTTCATACTGTAAAACCAGACATTTTTGGGGTGCATTAAACTTTTGTGAATTTCACAGAGAGCCAAGATTCTCAAAAGTAAAATGCATGTACAATTTAGTGTTTGTCTACACAATGCATTGAATGTCATTAGCGATTGGCAAAAATTTCATGCTGCAAAAAAGTTGTCCGCTCCAATTTGCAAAAATGTTATGCCGCAAATGTTTATGGTTTTACAATACTATAGTTTGATATATATGATCTGTGTTCTCTGTTTTACATGTACATACTATACCTTTTGGCTTGCCTATTCAAAGGGATAGCTATTGCAATCTGATTACCGGGCAGTCCTGAAAAATAGAAAGATGGGTGTTTAAGTCTTTTTGTCTCATCTTATACAAAGTTATCATCCATCAAGAGAGACCTGGAATTAGCATCCTTCTGCATCTACACTGAGATTGAACTCCCTCTGATTGTATTGTGTTTGTTTAGTCATTTGATGCAGTGAGCATACTGAAGAGAACTTCACTTTCTGGCCCAACCTTTTCATATAAATGTTTCAATTGTCATAAAATATTTTGCTATGCCTATGGCTTTATAGTAGGACTTTGAAAAACATCATGTTCGTAACATTGTGCATTCACCTAACTAATGTGCCGTAAGTGGGGAGAGGAAGAGCAAACACTTAATACGGTTTATCTTGATGCTGCCTATCACTTTACTAGAATGCGAGAAGTGGACATTGGCACTGGCAAGGCACTTCTGGTGAAGGAGCTCGGTGAGTTCAGCGCCATCGGACACAAGTGTTCTCACTATGGAGCACCTCTAGTTAAAGGTAAGAATTATTGTCATAGAAAATGAAACAGCAATTTCTGCACAAAAGCAAAGATGATTTATGTTTTATTGCTTTTTAACTGAGTGCAAAAAGTATAATCACTATGTTAGGAAAAGTGTCGTGCGAAAGAAAAATTTTGTGTTATTTTTCTATTGTTTGTCATTCTGGTATGGTGTTGCTAGGCAGAATTTCTAGGTTGTAGTCTGGAAAAGAGTGTGTACCCTAATCTTTCTTTGTCCAGTTTCATAGTGAGCCAAGCAAATAGAGTCTAACTTATGAATGATTTACCAGAAAGCATACATTATGTTGTTCTGTAATATCTAAGATCATAATAATGTATCAGTTTGACATCTATTTTGGCATAGAAGCCTGCTGGGATTTTAGGTTTGAAAGCTGATTGGTGATGAAAGCCAATTTGTCTTCTAAGATTTTTCCTTCCTCATCTTTTAAGTGTTTCCGGCATGCATCCAAAATTTGATTTTAATTAGAATTGATTTCAACATGTGTGTCACCTTCAAGATCAAGAGACCTACTCTTACTGAGGCAACTCTTCTGATTTATCAAGTCACATACAATGTATGTTTAGGAAAGTGCATGTGTGCAATGACTTGTGCACATTATAAGAATCAACTAAATGTTTAGTACCTTCGGTGAACCTACTTTCTTGCCCGTCATGTAAAGTTTTCTGAGATGTCTCAATGAAGCACACCTCTTGAATGGCATTTCATGTACACACAGGTGCTCTGTGTAATGGGCGTGTCCGCTGTCCCTGGCATGGAGCTTGCTTCAACACAAAGACAGGTGATATCGAAGACTTTCCAGGGCTGGACAGTGTACCCAAATTTGAGGTCAGTCAAAAGCATTTTGTAAGCTAATGCCATGTATCATTTTTTTGTTCGTACCACATTTTGTTTTATTTGGTTGTTTGTATGCAAAATTAAGTGTGTGGTTTCGATGACAAAAGGTGTATATGCGTAGAGAGATATGAATAGACTATCAAGATAGTCTAATGATCTAAAGGCAAGCCTACCTTTGAAAGAGTGAGCCTTTTTATTTTTATCTGTTTTGTTTTTTGTTTTTTTGAATGGCATGTTCATCCACAGAAATTTGTGTTGGTGATAATATCTTCACTCTGCTTCATAGAATAGCTACGAAGCATTTTAATTATTTACTTCTAGTTTTCAAGGGCAGTATGAAGGGATGATGCAAGGGGCATTATTTGTTTTGATAATTGTTCAGTGCAAATCATTACCCAGGCATTCTAGCCCAGCAGTATTCATACTTTGTCGTACTTTTTTATTTTCTCTTAGGTCAGAATAAGTGGAGATGATGTCATTGTCCAGGCGAATCCAGAGGTGAGCTTGGTATACCTCCAGGTTGATCTTTAACACAAGACATTTAGTTTACACGTCAATAAAATATGATACCTGTTGGACAATTGTACAAATTTTGGCATGATTTTTTAAGGAGCTAAACCTTAGTGTCTACTTTGTCCTTAAAACTGGATTCATGAATGTTTTTAATAAACAGAACGGTAACAGGTCAGTCATATAATCAATTGAAATCATGAAATACTGATTAAAGGCATAATTTACCATTTGCAGATAAAACAAAAACCCAACTTTAGTGCTTCAAAATAATTCTAAAATGTGAGTTAGAGGTAGAAACAACCAAAGTAAACATTTGAATCAGTGTAATTCATGTTAAGTATTGTTTAATATACAAAATGTAAACAATAGTTACAATGAAAATGTTTCTAGACTAAACTTCTGCAGTTTTGGTTTATTGAGAAAAATAGTGATATCTCCTTATATTTTAGGCTTTATTGCAAAATTGTACATGGTAGGAGGTTTTGTGATACATCTGACCGACACATAAGCATCAAATCTCGAACATTTTTAAAATCACTGCTCTCAATGGTAAATAATACCTTTAAAAGTTATTGAATTAAATCAAGAAGGAATTATTAAAGCATGTGTGAATAAAGCAAGATGCCTTAGTAAGTATCTTAGTTGTAAATCTATTCTTATTGTGCTGATGTCTGTTTTTCCATTAGGTTCTTATAACAGACCACTATAGTAAATGTTCTTATTCCATGTATATGAGGATTGCTCTTCCCTCGGGTTTTTTCCCCATAGGATTTCCTGTCTCATAAACGAGTGAAGAAGATGGTAACCTGTTCACCAGATGATGAGAAGACAGTACTCATCATTGGTGGAGGTGAGTTGTGTTGTTCAAATGTTGCACCATCAATCCTTCTAGGTTTTACAGGGTCAAGTCCTCACATCTAATTGACATTAAAGGTAGGGAATCCCATTTGCATGCCTTAAATGAAGAGTTGTATAAACACAGTGGTATGTTGAAGAGAGTATCATTTTAGAAACTCCCATAAAGTATTGAAAGTGGAAGGTAACATTTAGTACATTTTTATTGACTGTTAGATTTTGAATTGAATTCTTTTCGGGGCTCACCGTAAATTCCAGTACATTACTAGGCCACCTTTGAGTAGTTGAGTTTTGTGCATTATTCAAATTGTAGATAACTGTTGACTTCCAAATTTCTAAGCAGTGGCCTAAACAAGTCCCCTGAGGTTCATATTCAATGTTTTGCTGCATTTTGGGAGTTCTGTAAAAGGTATCCCCTACCTTTAAAGGTGCATAGTCCCGGTAGTGTAGAGGGCGCTGTTGATTATACTGCCGATCACCGTTAGCATTGATACGAAGATTACCGAGGTTGAGCTGTCATCAAGAGTAAAGTGCATAGGTGTTGCTAAGTAACGTTGCCTTCGTTGTCTTCTCTGCGCATTGCGCAGTCTGTAGTAATGCCAGAGTGCGTGCATATGTGCTTGTTATTATGACATCACAAAAGAAGTTTGCTAAAGCTGTCATCCCCCTCAGCCGAATCATGAGCCGAACAGTGATCGGACCACTGACTACAGTGAATCAGACTATCTTCGAACTCGGGGAAGTGGGCCACAGCGTAAGCGCTTAAGAGGAGTCGATAGCGTAGGTCTCTGTAGGAAACTTGCGCCGTGCGCCCATGTACGCATTTGACTAATGCACCGGAACCATGTACCTTTAAATCCATGCATGTGCTGTCCTCAATGATGAGCACATGTTGATAATTTCATTTCTATTCCAAACTCCTTGTCATCATCATTGTTGTTGCCACTGTCCTCTTCATCATCACCATCACTGTCATTGTCATCATCATCATCTCCTTGATTAGTGAATCAATCATCAACAACATCAATATCAGTGTTACTTTATTGAAAACAACAACATCTTGAATATCGACTTTGGCATCATCATCTCCTTTATCAGTAAAATTATCAACAACATTAACAACAATGTCACCTATTGAAAACAACATGATCTTGAATATCAGCATCACCGTCATCATCATCACCGATGACAACAACATCATCACAATTATCATCACCATCATCAGTATTATCATCATCATGAACATCATTGGCGAGCTTTAGATTTGCAACGAGAACGCTAAGATGACAACAGCCTCCTGGGTTGAATAATGGAAACAGCTGCCTTGCACATGTGCACAACAACATTGTAAGACTGATGGCGTTGTCTTTAGCGTTCGCGTTGCTGATCTAAAGCTTGCTATTGTCATCATCACCAGAATCATCATCATCATTACCATTGCTGATGGTAGTAGATACAGCAGGAGCAGCAACATTGTCAGTTTTACCTGTGATCACTATGTGACATATGACCATGTGCCATCCTCTGTATGGGAACCTGGTGGCCTTTGTATTAAGTCTACGAGCATTTTAGAATTCAGTATGGAACGGGTTAATAGGCGCATATTTTGTATACCATAGTATCACGCTCAAAGGTGTCCTACTGTTTCATGACTATCAATGTTGATAGTGGAAAGAAAAGTAAACAAATTAATATCTTGTCATGTATCTAATTCCACACTCACTAGGCGCGGCATCAGTCACCTGCGCAGAAACATTACGTCAGGAGGGGTTCAAGGGTCAGCTGATAGTGGCAACCAAAGAGAAGCACCTTCCGTATGACAGACCAAAGCTGAGCAAGGTGAGACATCTTGATCCATATCAAAGATTTTGTCTAAATCAACCTGTCCTGTCATACCTGATGCAGTCATTGGGTTTTAAACTAGCTTGTGACTGCATTCATTATTAAGCCAGTCACTGCCAAAGTCAAGACTGCACTGTATTATAGGAACAAAAATATTGGCAGTGGCCCTCAGGGGTGTATTCTAATCTGTTTTATCATATCTTAACAGATTCTGTAAGGGCATACAAAGATAGTGGTATGATATTGCTAGCAGAAGGGGTGCTGATACTTCCTGAATAGAAAAACAACACAGATAATGAATAGATTTGAAATTTGTGTAGATTTATATGAACTGGGCCCCGTTGCAAGAAAGTTGCAATCAATTGCAAATAATTGCTAATTTTGAAACAACCATTCTGATTGGCTCAGGGTCTGCCCTATTAAGAAGACATGCATGCAACAATGATTTTGATTGGCCAGTGACAATCAGTTGCAAGTTGCGTTTAAACGCAAAGTTTCTAGCAACGGGGCCCAGATGTGATATAAAGGAGGTATGATACCTCCTTGGTGATATCTCTGCCAAAAGAAATATGTGCTTGCTCCTCACAGAGTATGTAGGTCTGGAAGAGAAGACTATAAGAAAGAAAGATACAGAGGCAAGGCATATATGAACATGACATGTGACAGATACTGTATACGCCGCATATTTCGCGAGGCTTTTATTTTCGCAAATTTCGCGAGTCGGGTGCTATTCGCGAAATTAAAGACACACAAAAATATTAACTCTGATCCCCGATGTGAATGTTACGAACGCGTGTACATTTCTCCATTCAGTGCAGGATCCCACGCTCGCAAATTTAACCACTCACGAAATCATCGGGAATTCCTGATTCACAAGAATTTAGACTCGCGAAATATATGGCATATACAGTATTTGATACAACATGGGGTTTTGCATTCTGAAGTTTCAGTGATCTGTTACAATAGGAAAGGAAGAAAAACATATAGTAACTGATTAATAGTTAGAAACTGAACATACAATTTCATGACAGAGAATTTCATTATTATATGCTATATATTTACCAATCCAAATTTTTCACAGTTTTTTTTTTTTTTTCGTTCATGCTCATGGAGTACAGCGATGAATGGAGAAATGTACATGTACACATCGCATTCTGTTTTAAACTTTAGAAATAGCACCCGACTGGCAAAATTCGCGAAATATATGGCATATACAGTATGTCTTTTGTATGTATTCCACTTCGTAATATGACGTTCTGTGATGTCTTTCCCAGGCACTGAGTTCCACAGCAGACTCAATATCCCTCAGGAATGCAGACTTCTTCTCCATCTATGACATCGACATTAAGACTGAGCAGGAGGCCACTTCCATTGACACTGTGCTCAACTCTGTGTCTTTCTCTAATGGGGACAGCATCTCCTTTGACAACCTTGTCGTGGCCACTGGTGGAAGGTATGGGTCATCCTCTTTCCTCCCACTTTTCATCTTTCCCTCCCTTCCCCATCTATCTGTCTGTCTATCTATCTATCTATCTATCTATCTATCTATCTATCTAAATTTTATCTATATATCTATCTATCTATCTATCTATCTATCCATTAGGCAAAAAAAAAAAAAATCGTTCTATTGGCGTAACCCGCCCGACCCTAAAAAAAACCCCGACCCTGAACTTTTCAAAAAAAAAAGAAAAAAAGGAAATACATCGTTTTTACCGAGAGAGGGCGCGATACGGGTTTGCGAATTATCAAAAACAACAACAACAACAACAGCTGGTGTCAGGAAATGGCCACGCAGTACAGCGTGTCGGCGACCGGCAAGTCCGGTTCGAAGATTTTATTTGATATTATTCGGAGAATCGATTTGTCAGTGGCGCTGGGTGATTTAGCCCAGGAATTTGTTCGTTCGTATTCTGACCGGTATGTTGTGACGGCTTTTAAACCGGTGATATAACAAACTTTGGATGCAACAGACCCTCTCTATCGAATGGGGTTTTGTTAGATATGAGTTTTACACGTAAAATACAGGTAGCAAAAAAAAAAAATAGAAAAAAAATTCCGCCCGCCCGACCCTATTTGAAAATCTCATGTTACGCCAATACAACATTTTTTTTTTTTTTTGGGGGGGGGGCCTTATCTATCTATCTATCTATCTACAATTGTATCTATCTACCAGTATCTACAGTTGACTTCCCCAAAGTCAAAATTGCAGGAGTTGAATTTTGGCTAAGTTTCAGGAAATTTCAAAGTCCTATTGTCTCAGATGTATGCTCATTCAGTCATGCAAGCCAAATTCTGCCTAAATTGAAGCCTTTTTTTTCTGTCCTGTTGAATATAACTTAGGCGAAGCAGACTCTATCAAATGTATGTATCTATCTATCTATATATCTGTCTTTCTAGATCTATCTATCTATATTTCAGCTTCCCCTCTCTTTGTCATCCTCTGTTTCTGTCATTTCAGAGCCTTCTCTCTGTCATTCAATTTTATCACATCAAAGAGGAAGTGTATCTGTACAGGCTGTCACTCATGCAGTGTAATATCAAATTTACACAAACTTGCATAAATGTCTCAGACTGTGTGTAACATGTATTTTCTATATCTACAGCAAGGATGAGATGCAAATCGCTGATTACCCAACTTTATTCTGTAATAAGAACTTCACTGAAATGTGGGAGCACTGTGGCATAGTGGAGAAAACTCTTTGACTTTCAGTCAGAGGTCCCGATTTTGAATCCTGTCAAGTGCCAAAGTCCTTAAGATATAAAGATGCTTTTACCCAACATGTCCCTCATGACCAAAGTGTATGAATGTGGACCTGGCAACACTAGGGTAATGATAATGTCAGACCCTCTGGTAGAGGAGTGTGAATTGTGACTCCATCTCTCAAACCTCCTTGGTCAAACTGTGACATAATATGTGAAATTATCACCTTCTAGATTGATGTGCAATAACTGGAAATGTGCGATTCCTGTATTGTATAGTCATTACACAATCTCACCTGACTGCAATTTACTTTTTCTGACAGGCCTAGATCACTGGGTATCCCAGGCAGTGATCTGACGGGAGTATGTCTGCTTCGCAGTCCAGAAGATGGCAATAGGATTGCGGAGCTTGCTCAGGGCAAGAATGCAGTAGTGGTGGGGACCTCCTTCATTGGTGAGATACACAACTGAATCCTTATATCCACATCATTTATATACTACATCCAAAAAAAAAAGTATGATAACCACATTCATATGGGCATATTTGCATTTCTTATGCCACTCAAACTTTGATGAAACAGTCTTTCTCTTTTTGTAAATACCACATAGTCTTGAATTGGCAAAAGCAGTCTGGTATGATCCATTTTCAGAGATGGTTTCAGCTGCATTTTTTTTATTTCCAAGCATGCAAAGTGATATGTGCTGCATTTTTTGTAAGTGATATGTGCTGCATTTTAAGAAATGTGTGTTATTCGAGGTATTATTACCATTTCTGCCCGCAGGAATGGAGGTAGCAGCTTACCTGGCAGGCAAGGCAGCCAATGTTACTGTCATTGGCAGAGGGTCAACCCCATACCAGGCAACTCTTGGGGAGAAGATTGGTGCTGCTCTGCAAAAGGTAAACTATTGAGGAAAGATGGAAGAGGTTATATATTAGCTATACTTTCCCAAAAACAGACCTTAATCTAACTGATATGGTTTCACAATAGTTAAGATATTCCATCAGCTATTGTACTGGTAGATAACCTTGTCTTTAAAAATGAAAAATATGTTTTTCTTGAATTTGGTTTAGAATGCTTTGTATGGGCAATTTTCCCTTTTCAAACAAATATATAATTCATGCTCCAGAATATTACTGTTTACTTCACTGTGCATCAAGTTGTTATTTGATCTGGGCCCTGTTTTATCAAAAGATAAAATTGATTTAAAATTTCCTTACCACACAAGCTGCCATAGACTTAGAGTTGAAATCAACTACATAATCAATTTTTAACTCTTTATAAAACAGGGCCCTGCAGAAGTTGTCAGTTGTGGTATACAAAGAACTCAAACTAAGGGCTTCAAATACATTCTCTTTGTCGGGTTAAGTGTGTAATGAGATTGCCATTTTCATTATTAAAAATCAAGTTTAAAAAAGCAAAGGTCAATGCCAGTCTGTGCATCCCAGTACGACTGTAGCTGATTGTGGAGTACCAAAGTCGTATGGATATATCAAATTACCTACTTAAACCGGTATTGATTTTTGTCGTGGTTGCAATATTGATAGATGAAAACATACCAACTATTAAAAGGCAAGATATATTTAACCTGAGCAGACTCAATAAAGATAACAAAATATCAAACTTATTCAAAGTGTGATAAATTTACGATATGGCAACTTACAATTCTAATATCAAAAGTTTGTACAGTGAGTGTGCTCAAGTTTTTATGCCTCCGCCACAAAGTGTCGCCGGAGGCATTATGTTTTCTGGTTGTCTGTCCTTCGTCCTTCCGTCCGTCTGTCCTTCCATCCGTAATCAATTTTGTGGACAGCGTATAAACTAAAAAACGTTTAAGGTATCCTAAAGAGACTTGGTATATTTATGCATGAGTTGACAAAGTTGTGCCTATTAACTTTTGGGGGCACATGCTCAAGGTCAAAGGTCAAAAGGTCAAGGTCAAATGCTCGAAATTTCATTATTTCCCCTGTATCTATGCAATGCCTGGAGGTTTTTTCCAGAAACTTGGTGTATACATGTAATACCAAATAAAGATTTTCCAGAGAGTTTCAAGTTATGAGGCCAAAGGTCAAAGGTCAGAGGTCAAGTGAAAATGTTAGAATTTCACTTTTTTCTCCATATCTTGGAAATGGTTCAAGCTATCTTCATGGAACTTAGTACATATGCATGTACTGACTAGCAGTCATTATCTAGGGAATGTGGGGGTCATGGGTCAAAGGTCAAGGCCGATTCCTAATAATTTCACTTTTTCCCTCATATTCAAATGCAATATTTGCCGGATTTTTCTTGAATCTTGATATATACATGAATAACCCAATAGAGATTCTCTTGGAAGTTTCTTGCCCAAAGGTCAAAGGTCAAGTGAAAATGCTAAATTTCATTTCTTGGTCCATATCTCGAAAGTGACTCAAGGTGTCATCATTAAACTTATTACGCAGTATCTATGCATGTTCTACCTGACGGTGATTCTCTTGGGAATTTTAGGGTCATAGGGTTATAGAGTTTTTAGGTTTTAGAATTTTAGGGTCATAGAGTTAAAATGCAAAAATTTTACTATTTGATAGTGAAATTACACTTTTTCTCCATACCTTGAAAGTTTAGTCAATGCATAGACTTATAAAAAAAAGGGTCAAAAGTGAAGTAAAAATCCTCAAATCCCCAAATATCTGCGCTCTTAGGCAGTATGGCCATCCATCCAATTAAACCTAGTTCAAGGAAAGTGAACATTCAACACATTTGTGACAAACCTGTCATTTTAATATTTTGCCAATTATGTGAAACTCATCATACATTGTCAAGACATTGTACTATAGACCTATTAGGAGAACCATGCATTCAGGCGGAGGCATACCAGTCGCCATAGCGACATTTCTAGTTATTTTTGTTATCTCCATGTACCAATATCAATCTGTCATTAGTGTGGGAGGATGTCTCCCAGCTTGTCTTTTTTATTCTGAAAAAGAAAGCTATTGTTCATGGGGTATAATTCCTAAACATAAAAAAAAAATATGTAGATGTCAAGAGAAAATGTAGTGCACTGAATGCATTGAAAGATTAGACTAACAGTAAAAGATAGAAAAGATCAGCCAGGAAGAATAAAGGTACAGATGTAAAAACTGATGAACAAAGAACATTAGCATTTTTATTCCTTGATTTGTCAAGGGAGTTAGAAAATGAAAATTCCCCCTGTTATTTTGCCCAATGAGTTGTGGAGGCATGTAGTTTAATAAAACACTTGAAGTTGATGTAGTATATTAAGTCTATATATCTCTTTTACCAAGGCCTGATTGTCTTTCTTCCCAAGATGACTGTGCCGTAAAAGTCCAAATACACCCTCATGTTCATCATTCTATTCTCTTTAATTTCCAACCTTTGTCAATAATTTGATTCCAGCTGAGTGAATCCAAGGGTGTCAGGTTCATCATGAAGAGTGGCGTGTCAGAGTTCAAAGGTGAAGATGGCGTCCTCAAGGAGGTCATACTCACAGACGGTCAGTCGGTCATCGCCGATGTCTGCATCCTGGGGGTTGGCGTCACCCCAGCAACTGACTTCCTTCGCGACAGCGGTATCAGCATGACCAGTGGTGGTGCAGTGGTTGTTGACAAGGTGTTTATTTGCTCCTTAAAAAATTTTTGTGTTTCCCCTTGACAAATATCTATGATTTCATGTTTATCATTGTTTGAGAAGCAAGGCATTCTCTCTTTTAGTATAAGCACGTCATTTATTTCTTTGTAAAGCAAATAATAGTTTGTATGCACCTTTACCACTCTACAGAGTGGATTTGGCACTATATAAATCATACATATATCATTATTGTTATTATTAAAGTCATTTATGCAAGTCTTTCTGTCAATGTTAGTTTTTAGGAGAGGTTTTTTTTTCTTTTTTCCCCCTTTTTTGGGGGGTTTGTTTGCTTTTGGTTGAGGAGGGGAAAGTGTACTCTGAACTTCTGGTACTTTCGATGATTGTCACAAAAACTGAGGCCTCAAGAATGTTGGGTGTGTGTGTGTTTGTCTGTCTCTCTGACTGTCCGTGTCTGAATAACCATATTGCTATTACAATCTATCCTTACATGTGTCATATTGTGTGCATAACTCCAGGCACTCAAAATCATTTCACTTTTTTTCAGTGCATTCCTACATCTAGAAGAGTCTAATCATTTTTCCTTGCTTTGTCATTCAGTACTCCACTTTACTGGTTTACATTTTTAATCATGTTCAATAGGTACAGTGACTTTAGTGATCAGGTGTAGTAGTAGTAGCACAATAAATGAGGCAAATGAGATAGCCATGAAAGAGTGAAAATATTTGATACATGAGGATTGCAAGATCAAAATGCTGATGAGTCATTTTGTCGGTGCAGTTTCTTTCTTTTATTCAAAGACTGTTTCATCAGTGATCTCAGATAACAAACAACTTTGTTGCTTACTGTGCGATACAAGCATGCATGTGTACTGACACCTTTTCTTTATGTGTGATATTGAGTATATATCCTATGTAACACCAGCTTTACTTTTGAGAAACACCATCTCATCATTTGTCATACTGTGATGGTGTCATACTGTGATGGTGATCTTTCTTCCAGTACCTGAAGACCAACAAACCCAACATTTATGCCGCTGGAGACATTGCCTCCTTTCCCTTGGCCATGGCAGACAGTAAGGAGGTCAGCATCGGTCATTGGCAGATCGCACACGCACATGGTAAGCCACTGAGAATGAGGACAACACTGGCATGTCACTCTTTATCTTGTCTTCGCTTTATATCTCTGCTTGAGTATGTCTCTCTATCCTCCTGTCTCATTCCCTCTTTCTCTTCACCTTTCACATACAAACATATAGACAGACACACACACACACACACACACACACACACACACACACACACACACACACACACACAAACACACACATGCACATGTATGTTCATAGTTTTCTCCATACAGTCAACCTTGCCTCAGTCGAATCTATTTGGACTGAAGAAATAGCTTTGACTTAGAGAAAATTTGACTTATGAGGGATTGGAATCAATAGAATGTAGAGAGAAGAGGATAGGAAAAGACCTTTGACTTTGAATAGGTGATTATGGGAGGTTGACTGTATTTATTTGGATTTCATTCAGTGATACTGAAAAAAAAACAAACAATGTTTGACAGTGCATGGTATACAAGGAGTGAACATGCAAGTAGCATGTGTTGATAGAACTGTCTGAAGCTGAAGTTTTTGTATAGATTTCTTCTTCAGGTGCACACACACACACATACACACTAGCAATTACACTTGGGCATATGAATACACACAACATTATCTTTTATCTTTTTCTCTTTTTTTTTTTTTTTTTTTTTGCAGTGAAGGTTAACATGTTAGCAATTTGTAATATGACAGTATTTTCAGGATAAAATACAGGGTATCTTTCATAGTGTGTTACATGGCTTGGAATGGTTGTTTGTGTATATAATGTCAATCCCTATCCCTTGTGGATTATCTGACTGATAAACAGTGATATAACAAATCCATTAACCCGTTGAGGACGGTTTGATTTTGCTACAACTCGCATTTCCCATAGACACCTGCCCGAGTATACTCGGGACTTGTCCTCAACGGGTTAAGACTGTTTGCACCGGAAAATACCGATATACATGTAGCTGTGTGTAGTATACGGAACATTAGTTATTTTCTGATAAGGTTATTGTCCTTTTGATTGTCTGTTTCTTCAATGTTTCTTTAAGAACCAGCACATGTACAAGTGTTTTCTGTCACATTGACTCGAAGATGAAGCTTGGCAGTTTTTTGTTTGTTTGTTTGTTTGTTTTTAACTGATATGATTGTTAGGGTTTTGATGTTTCCTTTGTAGGGGTACCAGTACATGTAGTTAGCCCTCATAGCAATGTCTGTCTGTACTGGTGATATGGCGTGAGAATGTTTAGTGTTATTTTCAGATCATGTGTCTTCCTGACAAGGTATTTCTTGCTTTTTCTTGTGTGTGTGTGTGTGTGATGGCTGGTCTTTGGTGATCATCTTTTTTGCATATTTGTAAAATCATGAATAATTTTGAATTATTTGACTATCTGAGTTCAATAATCATCTTTCATGGCGTATCAATTCTGCATTGTTTTTTTTTTCATCAAAGTGCTTCATGTGTATGATTTATGTGAAGAGCAATAAATGGTGAGCAATTCGCCATTCATACATGGTACATGATGTGGCATTTATATGTACCTTTTCCAGTGTACAGTTTATTATAGAGATTTATGAAGTGGTAGCAGATGAGCAGAACTTGCAATATTACTATTGATTATCCTTTGAATCATTCATCAAGATGAGCATGAGTGAGAAAGGATAGGGAGAAATAGAGTGAGACAGAGATAGTGTGAAATATTTGATATGTTGACCACTCACAAATACCAAATGTAGCTTCTCAGCAGGGGTGTGCAAAGGAATGTCACTTATTACTGAAGTATATTGCAAAGTCTTTCATTCTCTCTCACACACTCCTCCTCTAGTGTATCTCTCTCTTATTCTTTCACACTGTATGCATGCATGCACAACCACTCGCTCATTTTTGGGCACACACATACATACAAATGTACATTTCTGTAGAATAGTATGAGCATGGTCTGCTTTCGTCATGGATTTCAAGGTACCGTACAGGCGACTCTCATTATAGAAGTCCTTGGGACTAGCAGTTTCTTTCCTTATATCTAAGACTAACTTCTGTTATAGCGAAACAATTAAGAACATGAAAATGTATAGATGCTTATTTGGGGACCTGAATTTTTACTTTTTTTCAACAAGAATTTCATTATAACAATTTCATTATAACTGTTCTCATTTTGATATGAGTGCACTGTGCTGTACACCTACATACCGGTATCATTTTTTCCCCGTGTTGTGACAACAAAGATACTATGGAGGAAGAAATTTAGTAAGACCATTGTCTTCATGAATTTGGCATGGTAGAGAATTGTAGCTTGCGTCTTCTTAAAATTCAAGGACAAATTTCTATGTTTGTTTGTTTGGTGTGGTTTTTTTTTTTTTTGGATGTGTGTGTGTGTGTTTCCACGGTTTGTACATCATACCAGTGTACAATGTATCACGAAATACAATAGAATACTGAATATACTCGACTTTGGTTCACACGTTAATGCATCCACCACACACACACACACAGTCACACAAATAAAAATGCTCACACACTCAAACACCCAGACAAATGTAATGAACCACATGCACTGCACATCTCACCATTTATGGCACACAAATATTTTAACATTGCATCTCTAGCACAGTAATATTAATCTTGTCACCAAATTGATAAGAACTTTTATCTGAACAAACAGACAATTCAACCATCCCAATTTGGGAGAGAAAAAGAAGAATGAACAGTTTTCACTCAGTGCTGTTTCAAAGGTAAGTAAAAAGAGTTTATTACCAAAACTCTACAAAGGCAAGAGTGTGTAATTGTACTGAGGTACCAAGGCATAAAGTACTCTCAGTAATACTGTATATAACAAACTTTACTAAGCAGCTGCTCTATTAGCAGTACAAATGTATCACAAAAATGCTCAGTTTGGACTACAAATGTAACCGAACACACACCACGTACAGTACAGCTTAACACTTTCTCCTGTTTTTCTGTGCTTTAAAAGGTTCATAGAGGTAGATGATGTAGTTATTGCATGAAAACAATGTAACATTGTGTGCTTTCATGTGTATTTACAAGGAAAGTTCACCATAAATTTGACAATGTATCGTAGTTGTTAATTTATGGACTTACATGTTTGTAATACCTGGAAGTAATTGTCAAAGCACAACAATTAACTGTATGTCATACTAATGCATGTTATAGTATAACAGTTAATAATGTTTCAACATCTACGATGGCACAGTACTTGAATATTTGTACACAAAGTCTTGCACAAAATGATAGGCATGTTACATGTAATACATTGTTAAGTACAGCTGTACACTTTGCCTACCGTCACACACATAATCCTCATTTCAATCACTTGGAACGAATGCTTTAAGTTTCAAGATGAGCAGCATTTCACTGGAATGATAAACATGATGCACATTTATGGGAAATCAATACATGACACACTGATAGGTGAAGTCATCTTCAGTCCAAATCAAGGTTATGCATTCAAGGTGATACTATATTAGTACTTCTGCTGTACATACAGGTACACTATAACTGTAAATGAGAGTACTTTGGGGAATGCAGTATGTTTTTTCACAAAAACGAATGGCAAGAGCTTAATTTATTTCTACACAACAATCTGGCAAGAACAGGAACACTCTTAACAACTGATGAAAGGTGAGTATCAAAATTTGATTTTGTAGACCGTATTCAGCAACTTAGGACCTACTATCTTAACATTTTGCACATTATTATAAAAGGTGCATTCCCCAAGTGCCAGCTAGGAGGCTACAATTTGTGCGTACTACTGGAAATGCTTCACATCAAGCATTGTTGTTTATGAAAAAAAAACACTTAAAAAACAATGAATCCATACCAATTTCTTCATGTTTCCACTTCTGATGGGTGCATTTCAACTTTAATGACTTCCATCTCAATAGAATCCAGAACCCATGATCATGATGAAGCACACAAATTAGTTGGCAAGTAATTCAGAAAGGGTACTCCCAAATAATAGTGTCTGGATCTTGAACATTGTCAAAATCTGATTGACATTTACCTCTGAAGATATGTTTTTGTTTTTGTTTTATCTCCAAGTGTGGCAATGGATCAAACAAAGGGGGAAAGAAAAATGACTTTGATCACTCCCTAGACTCAAGTGCATTTTTTTTCTTTTTTTCTTTTTTTTTTGGGGGGGGGGGGGAGGATCACAACAGAGCTCTCTTCCTTTTAAACTTTACACTAAGAGCAAGAATACTCAAAACATTTCACTGATGATTACATTTCAGGCAGTGGTTTCAGAGAGTACTGTGAAGCTGTACCTCCCAAGCTCATACTCTGAACAAAGAACATTACTGATGAGCAAACTCAACTGGGACCGCAAATGCTTAACTGATGAATACAATTGAGCCAGTAGTTTACAAAGAATAATGTACCATACTGTATAAAGTGTCTAAAACTCATACCTGGTACTCAGAACCCAATTTACTATTCAAATGATTTAACTCAAACTCGGGTCAGGACACAAAACATGTTACTGATGAATACAGTTTAGTCAACACTTCAAAAAGATTAATGTGAAACTCTTCCTCTCAAACTGAACTCGGAAGTCATGATCCAAAATGTATCATCAATGACTACAGTTCATATTCAGGCAGTTGTAGCTTTAATACAGCAATGTACAACAGAGGAATGCGGAATGTGAAGTCACAACATAGACACATGTTACTGTCTGATCCATCCTTGGAATGTCTGCATATCCACTAATAATCCAATCTAACCGTGCCATAGCAAAGCCCGACTGGGGCACACGCTCAAAGGGCTTGCAAGTTTTGAAAACCATAGATAGTCATTAACCTACAAGGCAGGGAACATGAACTAGTCGTAATGGAAAGCCCTCTGCCTTCCCAACAAAGACACACAGCGATTTGTCCCAACTCTTAGACGCCATGTCCAAGCTACAGACTACGGTCTATAGACTGCTTCTTCCACCAACGATGTCGAGCAGATCGCAAACTATCGCCCACGACTTCTCGTCCCGCAGTGAAGACTTGATGACGACGGTGTTGAGGGGATGCAAAAGCCGTGACACGCTGGTAGTGCTGATTCCACGCTCCGCCAGACCAGGCACCAGACGAATCAGAGTGTGCCTCAGATTGGGAATAGTTACTTCCTTGAGACAGTCTTGAGCCACCTCGCGCTCCTCACCTTCGCCGAATCTGGCTGCTCTGACGACGTTGGCCAGGTAGCTCATGAGGACAGCTCGCATTTCTGGGAACTCCTTCTTCAATGGCTGCTGCGGGGCTGATCTGGCAAGGAGCACGGCCGGGGACCAACGCTTTTTGGCTGATCTGCGGACGGAGCGAGATTTCTTGATGCCATCTTCATCACGAGTGCTGGTATTACGACGAGTAGGTCCAGTGGAAGCAGGATCCTGTGTGGTGGAATCATGCTCTGTAGGTTTGCAGGCTGAACAGTCCACAGTGTTGTTGGGAGGGCCTTCAGCATCAACACAACACAGCTTCGCAGTTTCCATATCAGTCATCTCGGATATTTCCCCAGCCTTGCCCTCCTTGCCTTCGATACCAACATCATTGTTGTTGTCATCTGAGCTACTGACAGGTTCGCTGCACTTGTCCGAATACATCGGTGTTCTGGAAGGATTTAGGAAGCATGAGAATGGGGGCAAAATTCTCGTGCTCCTAGCATCCTGGTCAGCGGTACTCAGGAACTGGTCCGGAAGTCTGGGGGGAGGGACCGGCGCTATGGAATAGTCAAATGACTCGCTGCTGCTCACACAAATGGGAAGCGGAAGCGGCGGGGGCGGCGGCGGTGGGCAAGGTGTCCGTGGATCAGTGTGCTGCTGCGGAGACAACCACGGGCACGATGGACCGAATTGAGCACTAAAGGTGGCGAACCCAGGATGGTGGGCATCAGGTCCCGACCTCCACACAAAATCAGCTGATGGCAAGCTCGTAGACTTCTGAACAGCTACAGGAAACGGGGAAGTGGAGGTCACTTGGCTGGTGTTCGCTGGATTAGCAAGCGTGGTGGTAGGGAACGGCTCGAAGTTGGCCGCGCGCTCCCACATCCACTCGGGCTGCGTCTCGGTGACACCATCCCAGAAGCTCTCGATCTCCCGGAAAAAGTTGAAGCCGTCCGCCGTCTGGAGTGATGATGGAGAATACCAGTTGCTTCTGCTGTACGTAGATGACATCCTGACACTTGAATTCGTACAAATTAACTTTCGTGATGCTCTGATTAGGTAGCCAGAAATTGTATCTGGAGTGTCAGTAGAAAACAATAATCAGTGGAGCAGTGTGTATGTATATACTGAATATCGCAAGCGTGGATTTCTTCTGACATGTGCTTACAGCGAGATCGCATATTACTTTCGTAAATCGCTGTATGTAGCTTGCGTAACACCCTGTCAACACTGAAAAGAGATCAGCGATTGGTCAAAAGCTAGTTAAAACTTTCGTGTATTGGTCACATTGTGTCACGTGATACATTAGGCCCCTCCTCCTCCCCCCCCCCCCCCGCAAATTGATTCCACACCTGTCAATTTCTGAGATAGCATTCCTTTCGGTAACCTTACGCAATCTCGAGAAAAAAAAAGGAGGGGTGACAAGAATGTGACACCGACTAACACGATTACTCACTTCAAAATGACCGCGACTGCCCCTTTCCCGCCCTTCATTGATCATGAATGCGGCGATTAACGATCAAAGGCGGTGATAAACAATCATGGACATCGCCTGGCTAAAATCTCACGTTAATCTACTATAACCTCCTTTGTTTTGACAATAATAGAGTCCCGTTTTTCCTTCCGTTGTTGTTGTTTTCTCTGCGTCAATACTGACCGCAGCGTCCGAGTAAGCCCTACTATCGCTGAACTATCCCAGTGTAAACAAAGAAGGCCAGAGTAGCCGTGTTAATCCTCTAAACTCCTTTATTGTTGCAATTAGTCTGTCATGTTACCGAAGTCATTGTTGTGTCTTTTATTGCAAGCGGTCAGCGTGGGAACTTTTTATCAAACTTGTCATCCGAACAGTGAGCGGCGTCGCGGTGATTTGCAAATAAACAAAGGAAAGGAGTCATGTCTCCGCGTACTTCTCGCTCGCTCACCCCTGCTGTCAATCAAGGAGTGCTCCTGTCTTCCATTTCCTCTCTGCCTCCTCTATACCTGTCTACTATACAAGCTATTGATAAATGATCTATCGTCGGATATTTAGACTGATACATTTGCACCGTTCTGTTTGTTTGTATTGGGGTCTGCTGGGGTCTGCAGTCCTTTACAGTGTTGTACAAGTTGAATAATGGCAAAATAGAAATTGTAATACAAAGTAATGCAATTGGACCAGGGAGGTGGTAAGAGATGTCCACCTCCCTGCATAAAGGACGAGTCGTTGTGGCTTGAGTGGTTCCTTGTTCAGACCACGGACCCTCAATGGTGAGGTCCCTGGTTCAAACGAAGCGAGCAGGGAGGTGGAAATCAGGAGAAAAATGTTCAATTTATTTCTGAAAGGTAATAAACTATCAGACAACTTTAATAGAAGGGAGACCCGAAATATGAAGATTACCTCTATAAGAAAAAGTTCGTTTGCAATACGGTTTTTTCTTATTTGGTCTTGCTTCTAACTTGAAGTTGTGTGATAGTTTATATCTTTTAGAGATAAATTGAATATTTTTTCTCCTGAATTCTTGTAATTCTCCATCTCAGATATCTCATACTGAATTTTTGTGAGTCAGTTGTATATATGCATTTTTATTGAATCAATATTATCCATATGAATATTTTTGCCGTATCTATTCTCTCGGGACCCCATTAGAAGAACAGCAGTATCAGCTGATTGGACCATCCCTCCGTATTCATGTATATTTTGTTCTCATGTCTATGTTTTATAAGATTGTTTTGTTTTGTTTTACTCGGATCCTTGTATTACTCTGCTTTAAAATGCTTGAATACCAAGATAAATAAATATAACATTCAAAAAAAAAAAAATTCTCATGCAGCCGGCGTTAAAAAAAAGGCACTTTATCTGGGTAACTTGCTTGTGCTTTCAGCAGTGGCCACGTAAATTACCTCTAAACACAAATAGTTTGAGACGATTATTATCAAGAGCTCCCTCGCAGAAAAATTGCTATAACATAGAATAATAGTGCTTGATTTGTTTGTAATATCGTCTGATTGTAAGTACTGGCTGGGGCAAATTAATTCCATCACCCTCATTTTGGCAACAACAAACAGTTTTATTACGTGAACGCCAACAGACGGCAGTAAAGGATTAGTATCCACGGAGTTTGTGATGAGAGACAACTTGGACAGGAGTTTCGAAGTTAGTGCTTCAAGGGCATACTTTCCGTTTTCAGAACCTGGACGAAAAAGAAACTGTTCTTTGTTCCAGGAAAAAAAAAAACAGAAAAAGAAAAAGAAACGTAATACAAAGTATAAATCGACTCGTGGAATCAGGTTTATCGTATTTCGCGCGGCAGTGATGTTGGACACACAGTCGCGTATTCAAAGAAATAAGGCTATATAGGCGATGGTGTAATTTCTGTCGAAACTCTGATATGGCATATATGCTTGTTGTTGGTTGTTGTTTGTTTTTGTTTTTTTCTCATCAAAGTCATAGCCTATATCGATCTCTTCAGAGAATGATTTTGAATCGTAGGATGTCAGTTCACGGGAAATATACTGAATGAATTTCGTTCTAAGCGGATTGAAAACATGCGCCACCGCGATCCCGCTGGTATAGCTCATGCGATCCACTGCATGCATGATCTGTCTTTTTGGAAAACGTTTTTTGGGGAAAGGAAAACGTTTTTTTTGGGAAAAAAATCCCGCACTTTTTCATTTTACGTCCCTACCACCAGCGAGACTCCTTCATTTCGTTTGTTATGCATTATGTCAGACGTCGCATCCTGTAAATTCCATGCATCGAACGTGTCGCTGAAACGAGCAGAATGTTATTTTAAGGAGCAATGCTTGTCACAGCACAGATTACGATACCGGTACTCTTGTAAGGAAAAAAAATGCTTGATGACTGGTAAGTACGTGCATAATCAAGTACAGTGTACTGAAGTATACGATAGAGCTGGAGCTCCACATGCAAGAGTATAGGCACAATAGATAAACATACTGTAGTTCCTTCTACAGACGCGTGGGGGGGGGGGGGTGTTAATGAAAACCCTCCGAAGCTATCAAAGCATGGAGCTCCATGATCAAAGCTGCGGGGTCCCTTTCAAAGGTCTGAAACAAAACGGGAATTACGGGGGATTAGGGTCAACGAACAAGAAGCGAATCAGGAAAGGTGAACTTGTCATGCCAGGGCAATTTCAGACTGAAATTCGTCCAGATAGCAGATACTAGTACTAGTAGTAGGCCTTTATAAGGAGGTGCCTCCTTGCTAGTACTGAGCAATGACGCTCTATATGACAGAACTAAAACAAACAAACAAACAAACAAACAAAGAACAACAGCAATAGCAACAAATGGGTGTTAAACACTATTGGAGTCCTTCTTGGGGATTAGAGTTAAACGCACCGGACCAGTCGTCATGCAGTGTACATAACCATGATGCAGTTTTGTAACGAATGTTGATGAGCATAAAAACCACCGACGACCTCTCTGAATGCCGAACATGTAAATGATAACAACTTGCCCTCCGCGACGAATTCTCGTGGGGGCTGTGTTTACATTCCACTCGTGCCAAACGCTCCTCCATTTTCAAGGAATTCTCCCTCCATGAAATATATATTAGGGTTTCTCCCCCCCCCCCTTTTTTTTTGGGGGGGGGGGGGGCATAACTCTACCCAGCAGGGCACATTCCAGAACAAGTGGGGTTTCCGCACTGCTAGCCTGAATCTCTGATAAAAGTACACATTACTTACACATTCTATGCCTGACCATCCCCCGAATTACATCTTTTCAAATTTTATTTTGGGTAGGCCTATCTAGTCTGCTGAAGAATTCCGTTGTATCCTACTGTATAATGTCAAGGTGTGCATATATTAATATTGTGTTTCGTATAGCTTTCGCATAATTTGAATCACCGGAACACTTTCATGAGTTTAAAGAAATATATTAATGACGGAGGTATATAGATATCGATTGCTCTGACGAAGCAATTAGGAACTTTTGGAGGAGAGTTTTTAGAGAGTCTTCTGGAAAGAGTCTAACCGAAGTCTTCGTATTGTGCAGCTAGAAGCTTAGTAATTTTACTTGAAACAACTCATGTCGGTCATGGGTACCAACGGAAAGTATCCGCCAATAAACTACTGTAGCAGTTCGCCCGGAAATACGCTCTTCCACTTGAACTCTGTATTGTACTACCCTCATCGTGATGGCGAATTGCGTGAATTTACGTGCATTTTATAACGAACTCTCTTCCGTTGCGAAAATCTGCCTATTGGGAGCATAATTCCCGCTCGGCCAACATCCTGCGAACCCGCAGTATAGTCGTCTCGTATTTTCCCGCATGCAATACTTGCTGTCGATTTCTATGTTAATGTACTTCTTTCGTGCTTCTAAAAGTAGTCATCATTAATTGTTGTTCCCATTTCTGGTGTGATGTTCTCTTACATAGATGTATGCGGCGAAAGTTTGACATATTAAAATGAAGTAACCGTATGAAGACCGACTTGACTAGACAGAAGTCTTGAATAATTGTCCTCTTAAATGGATAAAAAAAAAAAAAAATCTTCAATTCTTAGAATCATGATTATAGGGAAAGATTTTATATTCAAGACATCAACGTGGCAAGGATCGCCGCACACTGAACTTTTTTGTCGAGGCATAGTTAGGATGGGTGTTCGGATCAGTGTAGCAAACTTTTTTAGATCATACATACGCAGGGGCACTTGCATTAGTTACAGTTCGTTATGCCGAAGGTTCGCAGTTCCGGAAGTGAAAATAATAGGCTAGGTAGCGGGAACGCACAGTGCGGCAGTTCCCGATGTTTTCCGATATTTCGGGAATGAAAGCAACCAATGACTGACGTGCGAGTGGATGGGACTAGGTACAAATCTGCTACTATTCTTCATTGCTACGTACTACGTATTAGAAACTGTTTTCATTTACCAAAGTACCGGTTTCAAAGCGACTTCAAAGCTATGGCTCAGCGTAGTTCACCTTGTTTTAGAGCAAGAATCATGTTCGAACGAGAACGAGTTGAACTATGCCGTGTGCAAGGGAAAAGAGAATGATAATGCGGGGAAAAAATTGCGACTCTCAAAGGATCGACAAACGTAAAAAGGGAAGGGAAAGCGCAACTACTGAATAGGTTTTCGTAAAATTCCCTTCGTTGCCGTCGTGTTATTCGCGTTCAGTAATTGTTCGTTTATAGGTAGTAGTTATGCATTGTGCATTCTTATTTTCATGATATTTCGCAACGTAAAAGCGTCATCGTCATTGTCTAGTGTAATAAACATTTCGCAGTACGATGTGTTTTGTAAAGGCATGCCTCAATATTTCCGAGCGTGAATGTATCATTGCTCCGTCCTTTATATCGCCGTGATGTTGGGGGATTAAAGTACGATTTATTTTCTCACTCTCTCTCTGCCACCTTCGTTGATAATAACATGTTTGAAAATACATCAACGATTCTCGGGTCGTGATTTCATCATGATGAAGGAAAGAGGAAATTCCCGGTTGAGTATGTGAGAGTGGCATTTCAAGTTTTTAACTTGTTATGCTATGTATGACGATTCATTCCCCCCCCCCTTCTCTCTCTCTCTCCCTCTCTCTCACTGTCTCTTCATTTCTTTGAAACGCGTCTTGTGACTTTTTAATCTGTCAATGCTGGTATTTCATTCTTCTTCTTTTTTCTTTTTTTTTTTTCTTGCAATCCAGGTCGTGTGGCAGCACTGAACATTCTTGGTCAGAAGGTGGAAATGGACTCCATACCTTTCTTCTGGACTCAGATCTTTGGCAAAAGTGTCAGATATGCAGGTAAGTTTGCTGACTGGCATCTGGTATTAAAGCAAAATGGACAATGTAGGCCTATCTGTCGTGTCTACTCCAGCGCTCATAACAGTATGTAAGCATATTTCTCTTCACATATCGACTGGCCACAGATCTCCATGCATGGACTTAGCCTCACTGTCGTTGCAGGGAAGATAACCTAATCAAATGAAAAGCTTCAGTTTAAATGGAAACTCTACTCTTTATCAAAGTTAAATTTGAAAGTAGAAATTATGTCACTACCTAACAAAACTGAGAAAGTTTGTACAAAGGGAGTATCAATTTTTTTTTTCATTGAATATAGCTACTATAGATTATCCCATTTAAAGGACAAGTCCACCTTTATATACATATGGATTGAGTGAATGCAACAATATTAACAGAACACATCAGTGAAAGTTTGAGGAAAATCTGACAATCCATTCAAAAAGTTATGAATTTTTAAAGTATCTGTGCAGTCACTGCTGGATGAGAAGACTACTACAGTGTATGATGTCACATGCGTACAACGCTATAAGGAAAATAAAAGAATTTCACAAAACTTTACTTTTTGAATAAAGTGCACATTTCTTCAACTTGTTATACCGATTTGTGTTGAGGGTAGGCCTAATATTATTCCCCCTGCATACTGAAAGAGAGAAGTCAGGTGCTCTTTTCTTATGCAAGAAAAGTGAAAATATGTTGAATTTTCTTTAAACTTTCTTTATATCGTTGTACACACGTGACATCACAAGCTACAGTAGTCTTCTCATTCAGCCCTGACTGAGCAGAAACTTCAAAAATTCATAACTTTTGAATTGAATTTTTCCCCAACCTTATACTGATTTGTTCTACTAATATTGCTGCATTCACTCAATCCACATGTATATGAAGGTGGACTTGTCCTTTGATGTAAAACAGTTATCGTACCCAAATCTTTTAAACTGTTGATTGATGTGGTGAAAAGTATATTAAATGAAAGCAAGAGATTATGAAGTAGATGTGTGAAGATATGGGGTAAAAATTTTCTTCAATTTGTCTCCCTCTGTACAAATTAAATTTTGAAGATTGCAATTGCTGATCTACATTTTAACAACTGTGTCTGAAAAAGGAACCAGTGGAATCGAACCCGTCCTCTAAAAAGTGTATTATTATTTTTATTTAAATTTTGGAAAGAAAAAGGTCATTGCAAATTTGTAGGCATGTCTATATGGTGACCCTGTTTTGTCTAAAATCTCGAGTTTGTCTTTCCTTCCAACATTCAAGCCCAGATTCAAGCACAGTTATCAATACCGACATGCACACAATCATCTACACTTTCCTCTGTTCCCATTCCAGGCTACAATGAGGGCTATGACGACATTGTCATCGTTGGAGACCCAGATGAACTCAAGTTTGTGGCATATTACCTCAAGTAAGCTAACTACTCATGGTCGTGAGATTAAATACCCAAATAATTTCTTACAAAATCAAAACATCAAATCTTTGTTCAGATGATATGATATTTTGTATACTTGTAGTTTCCATCATCAAGCTCTTTGTGCAGAAAGTCAGTGAGCATTTTAAGTTGGTGGTCATCAGAGAACTGTCAACAGTACATTTACTCATTTTCCTTTCAAGCGTGTGCATTTGTTTAATTCTAACAGTTTTAGTAGGGGGAGGGCTGTGGTTTCCTCCAGACTTGTGCAACCTTTTTTTCTGAAGTATTTTTTTTTTTTGTCCTTTATTTCACTCTACATCCACAGAACTATCTAAGTTACCTAAATGCTCAAAAATACCAGTGTATACATTGTATTATGCATGGATAGGAGAGAGTGCCAAAATGTGTAATATCATCATCCTTGTGTGTTTTTGTAATAGCTTTAGTTGTTAGCTCAAGTTGTTGGGTTTTGGAGGTTTGATTTTTGTTGTCTTTTGTTTGTTTGTTTCTTTGTTTGGGTTTTTTTTAGGAGGGATAGTGGATATTAGTACTCTTTTTTTCATTCTTTCTTGATCCTTCATATGTGAGAGTATAGGCAGTCAGAAATATGGAATCGTTTCTGTGTTACAATTTGTTTTGTTTTACGAGTGTTTCCACATTGCTATTATACTACCAAAACTAATGTAGGACCTTGTAGTCACTCATATTTGATGCAGTGCCAATTTATGTTGTTTTCTTTTGCATTTCCTCAATGCTATCATACTGCCAAGACTAATTCAGTGCCTTGAAGTCACTCATGTGTGAGGCAGTGCTAATCTATATCATTCTTCCCACCAGGGATGAGGTTGTTACGGCTGTAGCCAGCATGAACTCTGACCCAGTGGTATCCCAGTTTGCTGAGCTATTGGCGAGTGGACAGGAACTCACCAAATCAGAGATCCAGTAAGTACATCCTCGAGATCAACAAAGTTTAGTTCAGAAGTTTTCTTCAGCTTTTTGTTTTTACACATACAGTCGCACCAACCTCAGCATTGAAGAATAAGACTGCTTGAAACACAATGAACTGTGCTGAAGTTCACCTATGGAATATCAGTACATGTATATGCAGAATTGCATTTGTTTATACCTTCTATCTTAATGTGACTTTTACCACATCATTTTTGGTTGTTTTTTTTTCTATAAAGTTTAAATAAAATCTGTGATACATATTTTTACATTAATGCCCTGGTTGTTTCAGCAGATGATATGAATGCCATTATTTCTTTTATTGTGTTGATTCAGAAATAAAAACAGCAAGCAAGCAGATACATGTATAGCTGACAGTGATTAGCTGTTGGTGGTTTTTTTTTTTTAATTATTATTTCTTGTGTTTTAACAAACATCACAATGGTGCAGTACTGTTCAGATGGATATTGTGTGTAACACTAAACTGCTTGACCACATTGAAAATCCAGTGTCATGTCACAAGAACAATCTCAAGTTCCAGAGATGTTCACTTCTGAATAATTTTTCCTCAATCTATCTTTCTTTTTGTTTCCGTGCACAGGGGGGACCCGTCGCAATGGCAGAGCAAGTTATGAGACAAGCAAATTCTGATGTCAGCTTGCTTAAAATTTTGTTTTTACATGTAATTCCCCAGCCATCTGGGCAACCACTCCTAATTAGTGACATCTCCCTTACAGCCTATTTTTGGCCATGGACGTTTTCACAGGCTTGGCCTGCAGAAGAGAAGTGAGGTACCTGTGTGAAGAGTGGCAAGAAACTAGTATGGAATGCCATTATTCACATAATTACTATTCCAGGCTGGTTCAGGACTAGTGTCATTCAAAGAGGTTCTTAGTCCTTTGCATTAAAATATCATCTCTCTTTTTATACTCAAGTAAATATATTTTTGTAAGCTGAGAGCAGCTAATTGGTTTCATGTTTTTATTTCTTAGCAGTACCAGATCTATGTATGCAATAGATTTTCTGTATGTTTTGATCTTTTGTTTTTGTTTTGTTTGATTGTTTGTTTGTTTGTTTGTTTGTTTTTTTTGGGGGGGGGGTGTATTTAATGAAAATGACAGCCACATTTACTTTGACATGAACATATGCAATGTGTGTTCTTATGTTTGGGCTAGAGTTTGAAAAAAAAAAAATGCTTCTCAGAAGTATCAACACTATACACACAGGCCCATTATGATCCTTTACAATGAAAAAAAAAAGAAGAAAAAAATGTCTGTTGATTTGACATGGCATATTTAAAAAGTTTAGCTTCAGAATTGTGCCCATGTGTAATGGTAACTCAATAGATTTCATCGCAACTCTCAGGAGAATATGTGCTTCCTTCTACATACAGAAATGTCTTTTATAAGGCACTTAAGACACTTGATCGAGGAGAAAAAACAAGCTTGTGTTACTGTGCACTGATTTAATGTGGTCTTTCTGAGAGCATTGATGAAACACAATGGAAATACACGTACATGTGTATTTGAGTTTCTGAGTAATGTAATTGACAGACTTATTAGTTTTCCCTTTTCGAAGTTCCTTTTGTAAATTTAATGTCATAGTTACCTTTGTTTTCATAAATAGCTTCTCACCATTGTTATCTCATAAATCCATGGAATAATGTCAAGCATGGCACTGTTTTTGAAATGTTTGTCATACAATCAGGGCTTGTGGTAAGACGTCCATAACAATCCCGTCCAGATTTTATAAAGGAATGTATGTTTTGTACTGTATTTGTATGGATCAATTCCTGATAAATGTCTTCTTTTCAGCACGAGTGCCTTATGTTCAGTTGTTGTCATATCTTGGATATTTCTTTCTTCTTCTTTTATAAGACATATGGTACAAGTGTCACATCATGCTCATTGTACTCATTGCAGATATAATTGATGCAAATAAATTCCATCTCCCCTGCGATGTCACAGCAAGGGTTGTTCATGCAACTGTGATGTGAATTTTTTTCATTTTTATCTACAGCGTTTTCGAACACTAAAACAATGTACTGGAAGATGCTGTTGCAGACCACCATACTACTTTAGCATGGGCTTAATTTGTGAATACGAATACAGGTTTCCACAGATCTAAGAGCATATAATGCTTCAGAAATTGAAATTAGAGTACAATTGTACTGTAGTACATTGTAATATTTATTGTGTCAAGTGTATTTATAGTTAGTTTGGTTATTAGTTAATCAAGTCTGCCCGAGTTTGAGGCCGTTTTCTCCACAAAACTGATTGTTTTGTGTTTTGCTCTTACTAGTAAGGAACATTACAGATTCCAGATGTGATCCCCTATGTCAGCTGGTTGGTCAATTACTAGTTCACATTTATCCTTGGACAAGAATATTTTTACCCACAATGTCCCCCTCTCAGCCCAGGTGTTGCGAACGGGTACCTCACAATACTGGAGTGGTAATAATGGTAGGGCCCTCTGTGCTAGTAAACACTGAAGAGGTTAAATAATGGTTAAACAAGACAGCATCATTAATTCTGTTTTCATTCTGGAGCAGTACAAGGGATTCTCAGGCAACTCTGCCCTACGTACTATGTATGTATCAGTACACAAGTCCATAGTTACCAGTGCTACACGTCTTAATCTGAATTTCAAACCTGCCTGCATTCTACATGTATTTGCTGTGAGTCAATCTCCTACTTTAAAATTTTATGTACATTACATTTTTGTGAATCATGACATGTACAAATACTACCATATTTATCATGTGTTTCCAGACAATGTACATATTAATATATATTCTGTATTAGATGATGCTGTCTTGACCAGTACATGTACTGCACCAGTACTAGAGAAGAGCACTTTTTTAGTCACCGCATACCTGTGGCATTGTAAATGGGGAAACATTTATGGCAGCAACAGACATCCTATATACATGTATATTCTAAACAGTCTGTGCCATGTCATTGGACAATTACCCTCTCTTTCACAAATCCAATCCAATCTTCCTTTCAGCAACAGCCAGGGCGTAATGTGTGATGAGTAGTCATACGACTGTGGTAATAGTTTGCCTGTGCTTGTACCTAGAGCACGAGTGTCTGTAGAGATGTACAGTAGGATTATGCATATAGCTGTGTACTGATATCTGAAGTCTGTGTCATGTGTATTTATAGTTGTTTACATTTCCTTAACAGAGAAAGTCTATCCAGTACATGTATGAAAATACTATGAATAAATCAGAATTTTATTGATTCTGTGTGACTTGTGTGTCAATTTTTGTTGATGTTGTGTTTCATGTATGAAGTGCTGCATAACAGCATTCTTTATCACCTTCACCACTGGGAATGAGAAGACTTTTATAGAGCATTATCTTGTGTACGTACAATAGTGTAATTGGAACGCTACCATTTGGATAGTATACAGTGAGATTGTGGAAACTTTCAAATGCCATGCCATGTCATGTTCAAGGACACTTTATGAATTGAGTAAAATTTCACATACAGAATGGCGGAAGTTTCATCAGAATCGGGCGCAAAGAAAATTTCAGAATGTAAAATTTTCTGAAAATTCCCCCAGAGATGATGGTGGAAGCCTTAAAGGGATGGTACACTTTTGGTTGGGATGGGGATTCAGGTTTGAACTTTTTGTGAAATGATTAGAAACCAGTTAAATGAAATCTTTAAGAGCATACAATTTTAAGAGGAATTCAAAGTTTATTAGATGAAAATCGGTTTGAAATGGCCGAGATGTCCAATAACAAAGAGGTCCTAATAAAAAGTGGGTCCCACTTTTTACTAGGACCACTTTGTTTTACTTTGTTTTTTGAATATATCAGCCATTTCAAAATTGATTTTTCATAAAATAAACTGAATTTCTCCTAGAATTCTATGCTCTTTAATATTTCACACACACACACACAAAAAAAAATGTGTTTGTCGAGTCAGTAACTCTTATTTGAGCACTGATTATGATGAAATATAGCGTATGTTTACTATCATCAACCAAAGAAAAGTAATCTACTATAAAACCAGAAATGTTTGAGTGCATTTTAATTTTGCAAATTTCATGAGAGACAAGATTCACAAAATCAAAATGCATGCAAAAGTTCTGGTCTACACTATTTGTATTGAATACCAGTTGCAATTTGCCCAAAATTTCATGCCATGAAAAAGGCCGTCAGTTACAATTTGCAAAAAAATTCATGCAATGAAAAGTATCTTGCTCATCTCATGTTGTCAGCTTTGATTTTACCAAAAATTTGTCCCGAGATAGAGAAATGCTCTAATTCATTTTCTGTATCTTTCACTTGGACAATGCATCAGTCAATATTACTGTATTACCATTGATATGGCAGGCAGAAAAAAAAAATATACACAATGAAAGTGACATGTGTTTGTAGGTCTTTTACTCCACAATTCGTATCAGACATTCACTCTGTATTTTTCAAAATATCCCACATGTTGTAGACCAACCCTGCTTCATATCTTGCAATCCTTGCCCCATATATCACATTGGCAAGATGCACCCTGAACTCAATTAACCAAATGCATACAAGCACAGAGCTGTTGTCTTACATTGACAGGTGAGAGGGGCTGGAACCCTAGCTTTTTGCATCTAGCAATAATGATAGAATGACTTTGCTTGCCATCAATCTCCAACACAGAACTGGGTCCAACTTCACAGAGCTTTCACAAAGTTTTCAGCTGTTGTCAGTTACAAGTAAAGTTCTGTGTGCTGTTTACTGTAAAAGTGGATATTTTCGCGCGACTAATTTTTCGCGCTAGGCCGGGTCAAAAGAGTTTCGCGTGTTTTTATTTCCGCGGAATCAAGACATCACGCACAGGAACGTATGGCAAGCAAAAATATTCGCGTGTTTTTATTTTCGCGCTAGTTTCTGGTTGCGCGAAATGCGCGAAAATTTCAACACCGCGAAAATTTCCACTTTCACAGTATTCAGTCTTGGGGCCCTGTGATCCATATGACATGACTAACAGCTTGAGGTGCATGTGCTGAACCCTTTTAGAGTTTAAAGGACAAGTTCACCTTCATAAACATAAGGATTGAGAGAATGCAGCAATATTAGTAGAACACATCAGTGAAAGTTTGAGGAAAATTGGACAATCAATGCAAAAGTTATGAATTTTTAAAATTTTGTGTTGGAACCGCTGGATGAGGAGACTACTAAGGCTTGTGATGTCATATGAGTACAACAGCATAAAGAAAATATAAAGAAAATTCAACATATTTTCACTTTTTTTCGAATAATAAAAGAGCACTTGACTTGCCTCTTTCTAAAGGCAATGGGAATAATATTACCCATAACATCTAATGTCAGTAACGAGTCAAGAGAATGTGTACTTTTTCAAAAGATGAAATTTTGCAAGATTTTCTTTATATTTTCCTTATATTGTTGTACGCATGTGACATCATACACTGCAGTAGTCTTCTCATCCAGCGGTGACTGCACAAAAACTTCAAAAATGCATAACTTTTGAACCGATTGTCTGATTTTCCTCAAACTTTCAATGATGTGTTCTACTAATATTGCTACATTCTCTCAATCCTGATGTTAATGAAGGTGAACTTGTCCTTTAAGAATAACATAATCATGTGTACACTACTGATGGAGACGTCAAAGTGGGACTGATCACATTTTACCATGATAGATGATGGTTTCAACATACTCTGTATATTGCTCTGAAATCACATCATGCAACTACGGAAATGAACTGAGTGTTTTCTGGGCGGGATCAATGAACAGTTCACAGTCTGCTCAGTCTTGTCCTCAGCTCTTTCAACACTTTCACATGTAATGGACATAGGTGGTGCACATGTGATACTCCGACAACACCTACATCCACAATGGAAAAATGAACCTTATGTACGTCAATGAGCACCTACCACTAGACAAAACTGGCAGCCACATGGCTGGGTATGCTACGAAAAGAATGCTGCCTCTCCTGTGTACATGTTCTTTACAACATGCCTGATTATATCAACATTAGTCGGAGTCCGATGTCACGGAGGAGGCATCACGTCTGCCACAGTTCCCAACTCCTGTCCGTCCCAAAGTCATTTCAATCTGCGGATGCAGTCCATATCACAATGCTTCACCCAACATCCAAGCCTCACTCCCACTTCCGGGATATCCTGAGGTGGGAGAAGTGGTCGTCCATGTACCGGTGTGGCGGGACCTTCTTGAATCGCAAGTTGGTGAGAAACTGCTTCTTCTCCTCAACTGCCCTCTCCTTGGCATGACCGAATTCCTCTTCCTGATCAGAGGAGAGAAAAAAAAAAATCAGAACAATAACATGATTCACTGGGTTTCACTTTGGCCTCATAAAACAAATATCACACCTTTGACATGTCCTCATGTAGTAACTCTCCACTGTACGCTGTGCTAAGCAATTCACATGAGAAAAAAAAAATCACACTGGACATCCTCTCTATGAAAAAAAAAAAATAAACATATGTATTATTTGAATGGTCACAAAGAAAGAAAAATACACACATGACTTGGTAACTATTTAGAAAAGTTTTGACAAGAGACTTTAGTAAGTGTGCCCAAATGAGGAATATACAGTATAAAACAATGTGGTGGAGCCTGATCAAGCAGCCCATCCCTGTTCCTGCCATGATCTAGATCAATTTATTGTCAGCAAGTGGTTTAGCTCCTTTACTCTACAATTTGGGCAAGTTTATCAATGAAGACTATGAACATCAAAGGTATAATACAAATCTTTCAGACAAAGAAAGTGGCAAAGGAGATAAAGTTCATTCTAACAAGAGACAAGTTGCTGATGTTTTAAGTCATACATGTGGGAATGGTACAAGGTGTTCTTCAAGTTTACTGGAGCTCCATCTACGTCCAACCATGCCCTTTATATGTCAAGTTCTTCACAAGACAATGGGTTGATATAGAAAAATCAGGTCCAATATCCAATCATGACACAAGACAATAATAAATTACATGAAAGAGGGGGGTAAATGGGTAAAGGAATATGTGCTTTATATCTCACTTCAACAAAACCAATATTTTAGCCACCATTTAATCCTTGGTAATACCAAAAAAAAAAAACAACAACAACAACTAAGATTGTGTCTTTGTTTTCCTTGGCAGTACAATGTGTAGTTTGTATCAGACTTACGGGAGTTAGGAAGGGTCTGCTAAGGTGTCTCGCATTCTCCTCCTCAATGGCCAACCTCTTTTCCATGTTCCTTATCATATACCTTGTGATGGGTCTGAATCGTCGATACTTGCTGTATAATAAGTAAAGTGAATGAAATGTGCATGATGAGAATGAGATCATCAGTCTACTTTCCTTCATCTTTAAAAACAGCTTGACTCAATTTCTACATATTACTATACAAGTGTTACAATCTTTAAAAGAATTTACAGTTAGTTTGTTTATTGAGCTTGAAAGATCAAGCACATTGGGAATAGAAATATGAACATGAACTCCTCTTGTGTCTGTCCTGTTATAAAGAAGGCAAAATTGTGAAATAGGCACCATCACAAGGTGCTGGTAGTGTGTTCATCTGTGTGAAAGCTATCAAGGTTAAAGAGATGGTACAGTATTGGTGGAGATGAGAATTGGGCTTTTAACTTTTTGTGAGATAGCAAGAAAACACTTATGATATAGTACAGAGCATACCATTTTAAAGAGGAATTCAAAGTTCATTTGATGAAAATCGGGTTTGGAATGACTGAAACATCCAAAAACAAAGTAAAACAAAGCGATCATAATAAAGTGTGGGTCCCACACTTTATTAGAATCGCTCTTTTTTGGATATCTCAGCCATTTCAAAACCAATTTTCATCAAATGAATGTTGAATTCCTCATAGAATTACATGCTCTTTCATATTTCATAAGAAGTTTCCCATTATCTCACCAAAAATGTGAGAAACCTGAAATTAGGTCTCAACCAAAACTATACAATCCCTTTAAGCAGTGTAGAGGGGTATAGTAGATTTGTGGGGGGACATTACGAAGTGTTTCTGATAATTAAAGGAAGGAAAGGAAGATAGAAGGAAAGAAAAAAGAAGGAAAGAAGGATGGAAAATAAAGAAAGACAAAGTGAAAAGAGGAAATATGAAATGAACTGACAGATTATAAACAAAGGGCAGATGTCCACAAATACTTGCTCTGCTGTGGAAATCGGCCTTGCTATTAGGTACTGAATCAATCATGTGTATCACTTCGGTAAACGCCCTTTGGTGGGGTCACATTCATGAGTATCAACTACATTTGTATCATACTGTGCATGAAAGTCCCACTGCTGTGCAGTGTCAATGCAAAAACAGCGGTCGATCTCAATAAGGAGCGGCATTGCGGGGAGCTGAAACGAGGCCACGCAAATTCGACGGCGATATTTTTGCACTGAAACTTCGAACTGAAAAGGGAGCGGCATTTGATTTATAGTGCTGGATTTTCTCAATCATCACGTAGTAGGCTAGGTCAAGTTTTTACGTGAATTTCAGTGTTAAATATTCTTATCAAGCAAATAAACATTAGGCGGTCGATGAGTAGTAGGTCCAACCATACTTCCATGTAGTAGTAGGTGCAGGTGTATTAAATTAAATTTAAATTCAAATTTAGGACATAGCCAGGAGCGGAGCAGTAACAATTGAAGTACAATGTGTATACCTGGTGCCAGTAGTTTGCATGACATTATACTTATTAAATTACTTGTATTCACTTGTTATCTAATTACGACATTAAGTGCATGAATAACTATACACAGCCCAGTCGCAGTACATGGTACGTCGTGACAGGGCTGTACGCGCGCGACCACCAACCACTAGGAGAGCGACGTAATCGTATCACGATAGCTTTGAATTTTGATACTTAACATCATTTTTGTCACCTCAAACTCATCGAGTTTACTCTGCAATATTTACTCTACATCTGATGCTATCAGTATTCAAATGTACGCAATGAAACTTACCGAAATTGATCATCATATCCAGCATGTCCACATGGTACACAATCTTTCACGCCAGGCCTAACTATACACAGCCCAGTCGCTGTACTACGTCGCGACGTTACATGTACAGCGACTGGGCTATGTATAGTTATGCCTGGCGTGAAAGATTGTGTACCGTGTGGACATGCTGGATATGATGATCAATTTCGGTAAGTTTCATTGCGTACATTTGAATACTGATAGCATCAGATGTAGAGTAAATATTGAAGAGTAGTCTATACTCGATGAGTTTGAGGTGACAAAAATGATGTTAAGTATCAAAATTCAAAGCTATCGTGATACGATTACGTCGCTCTCCTAGTGGTTGGTGGTCGCGCGCGTACAGCCCTGTCGCGACGTACCATGTACAGCGACTGGGCTGTGTATAGTTAGTGCATGAAGTGCATGAACAATTATTTAATCTTATTCAGACTACTATATTTGAGGATTACTAACAGCGTTTCTAATGTATGGGACTACAGTTTCCATGGTTGACTATTTTTGCCATAAATAACTTCATACAATACGGTTTATATTGATATTTACCCAGCCCACTGAAGTCCCGGGACCTTGGCACTGCGGAATCTATGTCCATAGAGAATTCTTGTCAGCCACATATTTCGCAAATTTACGATTCAGCAACTTCAGTCGCTTTCCATGTGCCCAAAATGATAAAACCTTTGGCCTCCGGTAGACTGGGAAGCCGTACTACGCGTTACCACGCACGCCCTCTGCGATAAAAACAATACGATGTGATCACTGCGCAGCTCTCTCCCCACCCCCACCCCTATCCTTTCTTCTTCTTCTTCTTCCTCTCTTCTGACTTCCTCATCTTCCTTGTTGTTGCTTTTCTTGTTCTTCTTCTTTAGTCCTTCTTGTTGTTCTCTTTTTTCCCCTCCTCCTTCTTTAGAAATAAAAGCCAAACAATTTCAATCCATTCCCTATATTTAAAGCGCTAATCAATTATCTTTAATGGAATCCAGTTGCACTGAACAACTTAATCAAGCTAGAGAACTTCTTCGTTTTAGAAAGCAAAATGCGTTGCGGATTTGTACGCCCTTGTATTACCTTAGCAAGTACAGATATCATTTTACGAAATTAGAACACTTATAGTAGATAACATTCATGCATTTGAAATGGTTATCTTTATGTTCAAATTCTTGAAACAACATAACCCAGAATTTTTCAAAACGCTTTTATATAAAACACGAGTGTCCCTTCCTATCCAACTCACTATTCTTTGGATATTAAGACAAAATGGTTCTGATGTGTGGAATACTCGTTACAAATGCTACCTCTTTTGTGTGTTTATGATTCTTACGGCCCTAATGAAGAAGCACTTACTGCTGAAATTCAACCATGAATTATTGACTTGAATGTCAAAACCTGATTGGGCTTCCTCTTCTTCAATCAAACAAAATGCCTTTTAAGACAACTGGCATATTACTCTGCAAATTTAAACATAAACAAATGAGAAAAATAGCAATGTGCACGCTGCACCTGCACAAAATGTATGCAATTTGGCACAAAATGTATGCAATGTCCTTTGACATTGTACAAAGTGGTAAATCATTATCATGATGATAATAATTATTCATCTCGATTTCTCCACAAACATACTATGTTTACTGGGGACTATACTTTCTCTTCAAGGAATTGCTCCTAACAGTCTCGCTTTCTGCATTAATCGAAATGGTACCTGTTTTATCAAACACGTTTTTTTTTTTTAAATATGTCTATTGATAATTGTATACACAGTATTTCTGTTTGTCTATCACCTGATTATTCTAATACTCTATCATTCCTGAGTAAAGACAGAAAAGCATCTGCAAACAAACACAAACACACACACACACACAAACACTTTTTTGTTTTCTGATATTCTTTACTTGAGTACACACACACACACACACACACAAACACTTTTTTTTTGTTTTATGATATTCTTTATTTGAGTTTCATTCAATATCAGGTCCATGTTGACAATGAAATTAATATGAACAAAAATAAGCAACTGTATTATTCTCTCTTTCGCTGCTAAATCATTTTTTCCAACATACAGTACAATATAATTTTGTTGGTGTTTTTTTTTCCAAATCATACCATGTTTATATAATAGAAATGAAATGAAATTCTGCATAAGATATGTAAGAATCTTGCCCCATCTTATCTTAAAGATTTAATTTCCTTCCGCTCCTCCACTTCAACCCGTTCTCTTCGTTCTTCATCCGCTCACCAATTATCACGTGGTCCCCGCACCTGTACACGTTATGGTGATAGGGCCTTTTCAGTTATTTCCCCACTTCTTTGGAATGAACTCCCTTTTTATATTCGGAACGCTGAAAATGTTGATAGGTTTAAGTCATTGTTGAAAACTCATCTGTTTACACAACCTTAACTTTGCTGTTGTTGTTGTTGCTGTCGTTATCATAATATATGTACATAATGCTGTATTTTGTTTTTACGTTATATATATTATTTTTCCCCGATTTGATGCGCTTAGAAACATCAGTATTAAGCGCTATATAAATGTTATTCATTATCATTATCATTATCATAACTCTCAGAAAACAACAACACACAATCTTGATTATTGTAATCAAGACAATCCATATCTGCCTTATTACATACACACACACAAATTGAACCGCTAAATCACCTTTTTTAAACATTTTTTAACACACACACACACACACACACACACACATACATACACACATACACATGTACCTGAAACAAAGATTATGGTATGAGCTTCACATGAGTCAAGAAACGTGACTGGAGTCGGGAAAGCCTATCAAGCCTAGCCATTACTCAGTAATCGAATGTGATGCATACAATAGGGTGTAGCCAATGACAAAACTAGGGTGAGATGAAATGAGCGCGAAGCGTGTATACCGATGTAACGACCTTCATTAACGGGACCAAATAAAAAACACTGCAATTAGATCTCTAGATTTACTCTTCGCTCCTCTCGTCCTCGGGGGAAAAACGAATGACAATGGTGAAATAGGTTTTGGCCAAATGAGTTCAGACATCCATACTTTGACGTACGTGTCTTCATTGTTTCACGCAATGCCCACGACATTTTAGACAATGCTAATAACAGTATTATGCAGAGAAGAGTTAAACTAAGGTTCACTTTGCTATCGGTGGCAGCAACAAGTGGTACGGGCAACAATTGTTGTTTTGTACAGATAGGAGTCCTTCCGACTCTAGAAAAATCAGCGGAACTGAGGAATTTGTGTATGTATGTATGTGTGTGTGTGTGTGTGTGTGTGTGTGTGTGTGTGAAACTTTGAGACCAGATTTTGTTACAGAGTCCAACATGTATTATGCAATTGTAAGAAAATCAATTTTTTTTATATATGCATTTGAAGGTTACAAGATTCTTAATGACATCTTATTACCATTAAGGATTATTATCCTTATTTCATTTTTGGGTAATCTCGTGGTGCAACTTGCTCCGATCCATATTTTGCTTGCCGAACGTTATTATTATTATTATTATTATTATTATTATTATTATTATTATTATTATTATTATTATTATTATTATTATTATTATTATTATTATTATTATTATTATTATTATTATTATTATTATTATCACTATTATTATTATTATTATTATTATTATTATTATTATTATTATTATTATTATTATTATTCCATGCGTGAACGGCAGAAAAAAGTATCGATCTTCGCCATCAACTGTGTATTAAACTGACATATACAAGCACTGCTTTTTGTGGTCTCCAATAGCCGATGCCAGGAACAGCCATCACTCTTTTTTTTTTTCTTTTTTTTTGGGGGGGGGGGGGGCTCCCCCTACTCGCGTCTAAGCCGTGTACGCGGCTCATGGAAGATAGATCCGTCCCTGTTAGACCAAAATAGAAAGTAGAGGTCATTGCCGCCGAAAACGACTCGGGAAACGACTCCGACAAGGAGGAGCCTATCGATCGCGGGGCGAGAGCGCCTCCCAGAGCGCATGTCGGTCGCACGCCCTCTCCAGTTTGTCGCAGGTATAAGCTCTCAATGTATAATCGATGAGCTGCTGGATACTCGGGATTCAGCCTCAAAGCCAGTAGGTCATCCTGAATAGGGTTAGCCAGCTTTTGAATCTTTCGATCTGCCTTTCTCCCGAGCCTCATCCTACACCCAAGTACACACATCTCTCCGCCTTTCCGTACCCCTATCTCTACCAACCCTCCGCCCCTCTCCCGACTCCGCCATCCCGAGTAGTCGAAGGTTAGGTTTCCCACTTAGTGCTATGCATGCAACACGTCAGCGCCATACCGCACTGTTATGCATGCATAACTTGTAGGGCAGAGGGATTACTTACCCAAGTTGGCTATAATTCCTCAGCAAAATAATGCACGCCAGATTCTTATCTGTCTTTAGTGGAGATGTTTTTCGCAAACACAATCAATTTCGAGGCGCACTTGAAAAATTAATGATTTTTTTTTTTTTCACTCAGCGGGAAAGTTAACATCTAACTGAGATGCACATTCCTCTGAAATACTGTGTTTCGTACTGAAGAAAACATGAAAACACGTTGAAATCAAAGGGAAATAATGTACTTTGTGTAAGTACTTTAGTATATAGGGAAGTGTGTGCGAATTTCAAAGATATTCCGGAGACGGTTCCCTGTGTCATCAAGAGAAGCTAATTTCCTCATCACTTTGTTCTTCGTTTTGGGGAAATTTTAAAGCCTATTACGTTGTCATTATGGCATTCTATATGATCTGCCATAGATATCAAGCGGACTCAACGTACATTGATGATTATTTGTTGGATTTGATACAACTGTATAGGATGATAGAAATTATGTTAGGGCCTATTTCAGGTATTGTAAATGTATACTCGTATAAATAAATAAATAAATAAATAAATAATATATATATATATATATATATATATATATATATATGGGCCTATAGCCATATGTTGCTGTAGTTGTGCCTTCATCAGTGCCACGAGATAATTCCCATTTCCTACAAATGAACGGAGCGTGATACCCAATGTATCTTCAATTCATTTCAATTCAATTCAATTCAATTCAATTCAATTCAATTCAATTCAATTCAATTCAATTCAATTCAATTCAGTTCAATTCAATTCAATCAATCTTGATGCAAATAGAATAGAATCGTCCATCGTCAGAGTCCTTTGTTTATATATCAAGGCAGTTTGCAACAGTACCCATAATAATTGTAACCCATTTCAAGGTGTCTATACGTAGAAGACCTCGTCATAACACCGAACGATGAGTCCTTATCGATCACCTCGGCTGATAATGGGTTGCATAGGCCACATAATGACGTCATTTCGCTGCTCGTCCCGGGGGAGAGAAAAAAAAAGAAGAGGAAGAAGATTATAGCGAGGCTGCATTGTTCCGTGCTGTCCGCTGTCCGGAGCAGCTGTGAATTTTGGCACAAGGTGTACATATAATAGCGGGTTAATGTAATCGGGGAATGAGCGGGAGAGCCCAAGGAAGGACAGAGGATCGGGTTTCTGAGAAAGGTGATACAATTAAACGTGTGATGGTTCGTAAAAAAAAAAAGAATAAGAAGCAAATATAGAAAACGAGACCGCAGCATCTAATACAAAATTTCTGAGAGAGGGATTCACATCTTAGAAATCTTTTCATCATGGAGCACCTGTAGAGCTTCCCTTGAACATTTTACTCATCGATGAGGTTGATGGTGTTAAGTTAATAGTTATTAACTATGGACGTGGTATAGATGATGATGATGATGACGATGATGATGATTGTTGAAAGAAAAATGAAAATGAAATTTAATGAAATGAATGAATGAATGATAACGGCATTGCTATCTTAAGTTTTTATTTTTGTACTTGGCGGTTTCTTAATATTGTACTTTAAAACAAGTACTGTTTACGACATGCTTTTATATCATTAGCATCATCAAATATTGTCAAATACTCTGGTAGCACGTAGATTGATTTTGCATATTATAATATTATGTTATTGATACATGTATTTTGGGGTTTTTGTTCCCCGAGTGATCCACGTCTAACAAGCTCACATTTTCATAAGACCACTCTTTTCCATCGCTATATTTACTCTTTTTGCGTTGTCATTGCAAAGTGTGCATTGTTTTCTAGTTATTAGTTATCCTTACAACACTTTTTGACATGTATTTGTTTCAAATTGCTTAACAATATGAATTGACAAAACACTTTGTATTATGCATTGAAACTATGTTCGTGTTCGTTCGATTTCCTACCAGTGTACGTGTTGACTAAAAAAAAAAAGGAAATATATAAACATATTGTTTGGGTTGGCTACTCTTATCAGTTCATTTAGTCAATAGTGAATATATTTTTTTAAAGTTCTAAAGAACCGGTTACTAAACAGTTTGTCCCAAACTGTCTATTTTCAGTTTGCCTCACAGAACTAAGGATTGTAGTTCTTTTCTGGAGATTTTCTGCGGGATAATTTCTTTTTCTGTTATTGTTTTTCCCCTCTTTCCTTGTCGGGTTTCCTATCTGTTTCGAAACAATGATTTACTTTACACCGGAGCTCACCAAGATAACAACAATTCCGTGCAGTTAGTGATGGTGACCCGCAAGTCTTTTTCCTAAATATTTGCTAAGGGAACCAGTTGTTACGAGATCACCATTCTGGCACCAGTTCAAGTCTGAGAAGCGGCAAGTCGCCAAGTCTTCGACGGTCTCACAATGATAACTTCACAGATTTGCTTATCTTTTCCTGTTGACTGTGCTCGATGCCAGATACAGGTATTACACTTTGCTGCTGTGATTATGGTCAGCATGTGATACGAGGTGATTTGTTTGCACAACATCAGTCGATTACGCCTGAAAGTTCGCTGAAACTCGGGCTCTGTTATGGAAATAAGATGTGTGTTTCCCTCAGTAACGATAACCTTAAAACGCAGTCACATCCACCATCACCATCACTGCCACCACCAACACTACCACCACTATCACAATCCCAACACCAAAGCCTACACCGCCACTACCGTCTCACTGAACATTACCACGCCTCCATCACCTCTCCGCGATCCGGATCACACCACCGTCACCACCACCATCACCACCACCACTTTTACCATCCAACCGCCATTATACCATTCATTTGCCACCACCACAACACTATGCACAGTATAATAACCACCATTATCATCCCGTCACCATCACTACTAGCACCTCACCATGGGACCGTTAGCCCATGCACCACCGACCGCCATCTCCATTCCATCATCATCACAAAACCATCACCACCAACACCAACTCACCGCCACCACCGTCCGACCATGTAGATACAAGGTCCGACCGCCATCACCCCACCATCGCCACCGCCATTACGTACCATTCCGCAATCACGATAAAACCATCACCACCTCCCGAGACCACCTCGCCACAAAGCCAACACGACGACCACCACCACCACCATCACCATTGCACCACCACCATCACAACACCTCACCCCGCGTTCCACTGTCCCGCCATCACCCCACTACCACCATCACTATACTCAAAATCACGACAGTTACCGCCACAATCACAGTACAACAATCATCATCCCCCGGATGACCGTCTTCATCACTGACTGCTCAAGCACGAGACGAAGATCACCATCAACAGTATCTGACGTAGTCTTTGACGAAGTGTGATGACTTTCTGAGATAATAAGAAGTGAACATCGAGAGTTGCGTTAGCATTACGAAGGTGTCTACTCTGTGTCCTGATATTTTGAATTATAATGATAATAATAACAGAATTGTGTGTGTGTGTGTGTGTATGTGTGTGTGTGCAAGAGTAATATCACGTCTTAGTTTGCACAGTTACACTTAGCTTAGATGCGATAGCGTAATACGAATTGTAATAGTTGCATAATGATACATTTATATCCTCTTTTTTGTAAGTTGTAGGCCTTTGTTTAAATTCAGTATTATCATCGTTTGATAATCAAATTTGATTGACAAATTAAGCAGAGCATCACAACCACTGTCATCATCATTATCGTCTCTAACCTCATTCTGCCATCATGATCATCGTTTTATAGTCATTATCAACATCTTTCTCGACTAATCGCTCTCTTTATCATCATCTTCTTATCATCATCATCATCATCACCATCATCATCATCGCCATCATCATCATCATCATCATCGCCATCATCATCATCATCATCGCCATCATCATCATCATCGCCATCATCATCATCATCATCATCATCATCGCCATCATCATCATCATCATCATCATCAACATCATCATCATCGCCATCATCATCATCATCATCACCATGCTTTGGATCATCCTGATCATCGAAATCATGATAGCCATCAAAATCTTGCAAACAGCGGAAGAAATAGCATATCAAACATCTCGTTAGCCTGCTGTAATTGCACAGTGGTAATCTCGCTCATCACCCAATGTAAAAGGAGTGCTCGTATCACCAAGGAGGTATAGGCCTACCCTGCCTACTTAGCGAGAAACTCCTTGGTATCACAGTCACCTCCCTGATGGTATCATCCATCTCTATCGATACCATGATCATCATCGCTCCAGTGGGAGTAGCTGTTGTGGCTCTGGTATAGTTTTGATTGAGATAGCCGGCTTCAGGTTTCCAACTTTTTTGGTGAGATAATGAGAAACCTCTTATGAAACATGAAAGAGTATATGTATACAATTCTAAGAGGAAATCACAGTTTATTCGATGAAAATTGGTTATGAAACGGCTGAGATATCAAAAACAAAGCAATTTTAATAAAAGGTGGGACCCACTATTTATTTGGCTCGCTTTGTTTTACTATGTTTTTGGATATCTCAGCCATTTCAAAACCGATTTTCATCAAATAAATTGTGATTTCTTCTTACAGATGCTCTTTGATATTCTATATTAAGTGATATTGTAATTATCTCGCAAAAAGTTAAAAGCTGAATAACCATCTCAACCAAAACTATACATTTTATAGTTCAAATGCGCTGACAGCAACGGTGTAATTCTCAGGCAATGTCTCTTTTTAACTAGGGGCTCTAGCCATCGGTTTCAGACATTTTAATTGCTTCCACAGTGAACATGTGGAATGCAGTAAGGAAAAATTCAAACTTCAAACACAAAGTAGTGTCTCTAATATCACTGTCGTGATCAACAGAGTCGTAATAGAAGTTTTCGCTCTCTTTGCCTCCCGTAACGAAGCGTGCTGAGTGGGCTGTGCTAGATGCATATATAAATTGTTGTAGCTGTCAACTCAGGATTTGTACAGTGGCATTAATACGAGTGAGTTGGCTGCTGTTTTTTGCCGGTATTACGAGACGTCTTCATAAACAAGCAGTACATGGTTTATATACAACCATGTCAAAAAAGCAGTACATGAATTTGATTTAAAGACGCTCCGAAAAAGAAAGTACCGTGACAATAAACACAGCACATGATGTAAACACCGCGTCGCTGTGGCATTTATGTTCAAAGAAACAACACTTCGCTGTCTGTGTGTATAGTCTGAGTCTGGAATGTTTTAGTCGATAAAAAGTGACGAAATGGTCGGATGCTTTCGATTACTCCTATACCCGCAATGAGAAGGTTAGTGCTTACATGCCCAATCACAGAGTCACACCTGAGAGTAACGTCATATTCATTGATTAGTACAAAGACACACATGTTCTATACATTCATATGTAATTTATCTACCGACGGCATGGAATATTCCGAAAGGTGAATTGATAGTGAATCTGGAGCAGCGAACAGACGACATCTCAGTCGAAGGAATAATGTGCCCTTTCTGCACATGCCCAGACATTAATACATCGCCGTCTTTGAGCGTTTGCTACCATCATGGTTACTGATACTTGATTCGTCGTAAGTTTCTGGTTGCTATACATGTCGGTCATAAAATGTTCACTGATGATTACCTCTCTACATATTGGTTTTATGAGACCCGATTTGCACCTTTCTACGTCATCTAGCGACAGGTTGCAGGAGGCCAAGCAGTAGACCTATCGCTAATGTCTCTTTACTCCATCATAATATGAGCTGAAAATAGAGACGGTGTCGATGTCATCTTTACTTTGCATAAATTCTTTAATGTCAGCTCAACGGTATATTGGTTTCAGTGTAATTAATGGGGGGGGGGGGTAGGGGAGGGGGTCTCACCAAAGGAGAGAAAATATAGGCCTAACTTTTTCAAAAATTGACACTTCAAGATCACAGAGCATGATGCATGGCTACTCAATTTCGTTTTTCTCTGGGAGGACTGAAGGAAAACTTGATCCATACAGCTTTGTAACTTGCGCTGTATAAGTAGAATGTAGAATGATAATGATGATGATGATGATAATGATAATAATGATAATAGTAATAGTAATGATACTAATAATAAGAATAAAAATAAAAATAAGTATAAGAGGAAGAAGAAGAAAAGAAGAATGATATTATTATCATTATTGTTACTATTATTATTATTGTTATTATTATCATTATTATTATTATTATCATTTCTGTCATTATTCCAAAAATTGAAAAAAAAAAAGAGTTTACGAAACTCTGAATTGATTGATTGGTTAAAACATTAATAATTCGTCATAACACACAATTATAATCACAGCGTGGCGGACGTCATTTTATGTTAAACATTATTCATCATCTTCCGGTTGCTTTCAAGTGAAAATCATTATGAAGGTGCAAATAAGTGCGCACATCATTTTCACGATGCAGAATGAATCCTATAGCTTATCTGAAAGTAAAGGTTTGTATTTGTCTTTTAGGCCTATAGATCGCCATCCTCTTCTCTTCTTACAGTGCGTTCTATCCTAAGAAATCGTCGTAACGAAGAAATATATCTCCTATCCAATGTGTTTATGTCAAGCAATGCTATGATTAGCAGGATCGACTAAAAATATATATTATCTTGCATCGAGACTGAATCCGCATCCGGTTTCTCGGGGACTTTTTGGAAAACCAACCTGTGTGTGCGTCGGAATGAAGGAGGAAATAGAGTGTGCTGCATCTTCATTTATACGTTAAGACAGTAAAAACAGCAAAGAGGTATAGTACATTCAATGTAAGTGGTCCATGATATAACTCCACCCATGGAGGTACAAAGTCTCTTTCTCCCTCCATGCTCCACCTAATAAAGCCGTACAGAGCCCAATAAAGTTTGCCGCACGCAGATGAATGATCACGAATATAAAAAAGATCTAGTGTTGTGTGATGTTGCTTTGTGCCCCCCCCCAAAAAAAAAAAAAAAAAAAAAAAAAAAAAAATAGGCGCGATAATGTTTGAATTGCCCTGTATACAATCTTGGACAGTGACCTCTTGTTGGTTGCATGATCGGAATCTATTCTTTTATCAATGATGTTGACGGAAACCGTGTCTCCCCCCCCCCCCCCCACACACACACACCATCTCTCTCTCTCTCTGCTAATTACCTAATCAAACGTACCTCCCGTCGCAGCGTTTTATGGGAAGTAGCATTGAATTGATCTGATTTATAAGTTTCTGATTTATCACCTCGAAGGCTTCTGCTTTGTTTAGAGAGAAATATTGGTCTGAGCATAGATTTCGTTGTAGGTCCATGGTCTGAGGTTACTCTTGATCTCAATGTTTGGTTTCATTAGTTGTTTATCGTATCAACAAGATTACGAAAACTCTTGCGTGTGCGTCGGAAAGTACCAGACCGATTGCAAGTATAGTTGTATCAAAAAATAGCTTGATTATTTTGCTTGGCTCGTTTCGGTATTGTTTCCCCGTATCTTCACACCGTAATCAAAACCTTCCCGTGAATCACCGCGCAGCCGTACGTTCGGCGGCGTGTTGTGTATAGTATTATGCATATTTTCTATATCATAACACATGCACGTGACGTCATTATGTGGGTCACCCACCTGTTCGAATGAACTCATATGGGGTCACACGGGGTCACCTTCTCTAGGGGACTACCAGGAATATTTCTTCTGTGCCTCTATGCAACTCATGACGCAAGCCACATGAAACAGTCTCTCTTTGGAACATTAATCAAAGTACAGTATAGTATACATCACAATGTATATCTTGGTAGCCTACATATTATCAGAGGTCCTGATTACCTTTGGGAGCAGTGATTTAAAAAAAAAAATCAAGATATCACATTCGTATCACAAAACATCCTACCATATAAGATTTTCACAATAAGGAGATATCAGTATTTTTCTCATTCAACCCACTGCAGACGGTTTAGTCTGGAAAAATTTTTTATTATGATTATTGTTCACATTTTGTGTATTTAGAAATACTTAACATTGATTATATGGATTCAAATTTTCACAGTGGTTGTTCCTATCCCTATTGAACTCACATTTTAGAACTATCTTAAAGCACCAATGCTGGATTTTTGTTTCATCTACAAATGGTAAATTATACCTTTGGTCTCGTATCGGCACTAAAATAATCGTCTGCAACAGTTTCATAAAAAGAGTAAAACTACGAAGCGATGAATATGACCACGAAGCTAAAAAGCTTCATGTTCAATGCAATTCAATTCAAACTTTATTTTTCACATTTATGTTGTTGTTGTTGCAGCTCCATGATATGTCTTGATATTGCAGAGGACTGATTTGTATTAGGGCCCATATACTCTAACCTAAATCGTTATTGTGATGATACCAACTGAATAATGATGGGCTGGCGACGTGATTGTGTGCATTTAGGGCGTGTATATCATTAGCAAGGAAAGAGCGACGGAGAGAGAGAGAAAAAAAAGAGAGAAAGAATGAAAGATAGAAGGAAAGAAAGAAAGGGAGAAAGAGGGAGAAGGCTAGAAAGGCTAGAGAGACAGACAGCAATTATACAAACTGGTTTAAATCCACTATACCTGAACACGCCCTTCAGGCTGAATTACACCATGTCTCTCATTTCCCACATCAAACTGAATGGGTCTTATTGTTCATGATCAATCGTATAAAACGTATACGCATTGCGCGCTCTTTCAATAAATCGCCTGGGTGTGACAATACTGACATTTGCAGAGAGATGGGGGGGGGGGGGGAGGAGGAGTCCTGACAAGGATTTATAAGCCTTACAGTGACGTTTGTGACGTACATTGGGCGGCAACTATGACAAGGCATTGTGAACATATTTATCGACATAAACATTGACAAGAATGACAAAAAAGTCTTTATTTTTGCTCTTTCCTCGTGAACACTGAGTCTCTAAATAATATGTACATAGCAAACTAATAAAACTTCTAATGCAGCACCCGACTAATGTTTGATACATGAATAAACCATACTATGTGATGCCAACTTTTAATCATACTATGAATTTGTCAAGCCGTAATGAGTAACTTGTGTATCAACATGATACTACAGTACTGTATCAACATGATACTACAGTATAGACATAGTAATCACTTTCGCTCTGAAATGCAGGCATTTCAGATACTGAGTATGCGTTGAACTTGGCTTTAATAAAATCTGACATTGTAAATTTTTGTATAGTATGATCGACTGTTCTCTGCAAAATACACAAAATACTGTATTGAACTTAGACACCAATATTAGACACAAAATACTGTATTGAACTTAGACACCAATATGACACAAACTCAGTTGATAGAGAGTGGAAAACAGGCAAAGAAAACAAACAAAACTGTAGGTCAAACCTTGTTGCATGATCGTGCCACTAGAACTGACAATTGCATTGTTTGCCCAGTGTTTGTTATGCATATTGCTCGTAAACGCGCGAAAACTCGTCATGCGAGCCCCAAACCAAGGGGAAAAGCGGAAACAACAGCAGTCTTTTCCGAGTATACGTGTCCTGTTAGAAGACATGTGTCGCTATGGAGTTTGATTGATTTTCAAGGCTTCAGCATCAACAAATGTACGTGTTTTTTTTTTTTTCCGATTGATAGATCTTGCTAGGGAGATGGGTCCTCCTTTAAATTATGTCCATTTGTGTCTCTGAGAAAATAGATTTCCAATATATACTACAGTATGATAAGTGTGCGTTAAAGGGATGGTAGAATTTTGGTTGAGATTTGGCTTCAGGTTTTCAACTTATTGTGAGACAGTAAGAAATCTCTTCTGAAATATGAGAGACAATACAATTTAAAGAGGTATTCAAACTCATCATCATCATCATCATCATCATCATCATCATCATCATCATCATCTTCTTCTTCTTCTTCTTCATAGTCATCGATTTTATATTTACATAATAATGCACTATATCATTATCGTATCATCGGACTATGATTTGCTTATATTCAAACGATTAATCAATTTTCTGTTAGATTTTCCCAGCAGTTTTACCCTACATTTCCTTGAATACACTCACGCAATAATATGTAGACAGGAGAAAAAAAAATTCTCTAAAGGTGTCAGACAGCGCGTGGTACGTGAGGAGCTTGTCGAGAGATCGAGAGAGGTTGGTCCCCAGAGGATACTGCGAGCATGTAGCTTACCTCGGTCCTGTATCAATCAGACCCAATTAATGTCTCGCTCTAAAATACTTTGTTCTCGTTCAAGCTATAGCGAGAGAGCTATAGGGATTGCATGTAAAGCGCGAACATAATGATATCGACTCATGTGATGTTTGCGCTGATGTCGGAGCCCACATCATAATCATATCATCATCTTTGTTGCCATGGTAACTTTTCCTCGTCGTCTGCGCTTTCCCGTGTTTCCTCCCCGTACTCTGTCTTGCTTCCATATACGATTGTAATATGTTCTTGTCGTTCTCTTTCCATCCTTCGCTCCTGCATGTAACTAACTCACCCTTGCCTATGATACGATGTTTATTCCTGACACTGTCCTTGCTACGTCCTTACAATTGGGAGGCAGTCACAGGCACCCGAAAAGAAAGAAAAAGAAAAACAAGATTCGAGAGGGATGGAAAACAGAACGAAAAAAAAAAAGAGAGGGAAAAGACATATGACTCATTCCCACGCGCTTCATCATGATATATCACCTTGGTGAGAGCCGTGAGTCTGAAGTATCTCCTCAGACTCGATCTTTTTTGAGTCACTGAATGCCGTCATGATTTTGCTCCCCTCTTCTTTGGGTTCCTCGTGCTTTCCCCCTTCTTAATAATATTCTCTTTTTGTTTTATTTTGTTGTTTTTTTTATATTGCTAAAATTCCACCTGCTCGTAGGGCATTCCCCGGTCACGGCGTGAACATGGCGGATGAGCGTGGCGCGCGGAACCTTGACACATAGCAGTGCAGTGTGTCTGTGTGCCACTATGCTGTCCGTCTATCTGTATAAAATGTTTTTTTTTTTTGAATTCAATTCAAATCAATTCAGTCATAGTTTATTTCCAATCAACGAAAATTAACGAATATTAAAAAGTCCTGGTAGTGAGTGAGATAATTGGATAAGTTCACCCGAATTTTTTATTTGATGCTTTGTCTTCACCTGATTTTTTTTTAATCATCATGTAAAAGGAAATATTGTATATGAATTCTTAACAAGGAAATCTCTGCCAAGACAATTTTTTTTTGTGGCTGTATTTTTTGTGTGATTTTATTTTATTTCCTCTCTTTTTTTTTTTTGCAGTTGGAATGACGTGCCCCATGTTTTTCTTTATGATACGTATCTCTTTATTGTGCAATGAGTACAGCACTTTGATTGCATGGTAAATCAAATATGCAGAAAGTAATGTAAGAGAATGTTTACGAATACACGATGTTTGGACTTTATTAAAGCCATAGTCTGATCTTTCCACCCCAACATCCGGGACACTCCTCCGCATCACTGAAGAAGAAGAAGAAAAAAAAAATGCCAAGAAAATAAGCGCCGCACCAAACACAGACACACGCGTTCTAGCATGGCTTGACTTTGGAGTATGTCTCCCATGTTGTTTGCCTTGAGGTGACTTGGGATTGTTAATGTTTATAATACGTACATCATTACACAACACGACGAGGCCACTTAATATTAAACGCGACAACGACTATGCCAACAGTCGCGTCAGACGCAATCACGAACTCCAGCATTAATGACGTGATCGAACTAATTGCTCCAGCCAGGAAGTAATTGTGATTATCAAAAAGAAAAGAAAAAAAGGGGGGAAAGGAAAAAAGAAGGAACTATCCGAGAGAAGGGGGGGGGGAGGGGCACTGTCTACAGATGATCGAAATGGAATTGCAGTCTCGCGTACCTCCGTTCTATGGATCATAAGTGATGTTGTCATTACAACCTGATGTAAAGCAATTTTTTTTTTTAATGTCTATGTGATAGTGCTCAGTAATTTCAACGCCGACAACTCTTGTTTCGCGTGTACTCGTAGTGCGATTATTGTAAATCAAACACACATAAACCTCCTTCAGCGGGAAAGTATGAATTCTGGCGTGTAAATTTTCTTTGCCTCTATTTCTTTAACCATGCACAATGTCACTATTGTATGATGGTATTCATGGTACTTTGTTTATCAAAAATAACCTACTTTTAATCATTTTCATGAATTGTTAAGAATGATATATTTGTGGTAAATAATATGTGCAACACAACATGCCTATTTCGGCTTTCTACGCACAAACCGTTTCCGATCATCTATGAGACACACACAAAACTTTGAGATTGAGCTTACGTTCTTTATGTACCATTGCTATAGCTAATCTGTTTTTAATGCCTTTTTTTTTCTTTCATAATCCTCTTTGGTCTTTCAATGTTTCCACTGCCATATATCTTTATATACTTCGGCATATGATTGCTCATGCATACATTTTATATGTATTATATACAATGAAATGTTATCTTTATATACTTCGGTATATGATTGTTCATACATATACGTATTATATATAATGAAATGGAAACCAAAATCGAAATGAACTGACTAATTTCTAATTCTCAACACCGTCTACACAATCAGGTTATACCCGCGATTATCTACTGACGTAGCTAAAAGCTTAATGAAGTCTCTGCACGACATAACAAGGGCGTTTACCTAAAAGAGTTGTAGCTCTATGAATAGGCTCATCAGAGGCCATGGAATCGTGGAAGAAGATCCATTCTTTGAAAAACACCTGATTAATTGCACAGAGTAGATCTCTATTCCTTCATTTCATTCGTAGTATATGAAGCGGAAGAGGGGAAGGTTTGCATCTCACTTTGTGCTGCCCTTATAGCGCGACTGTTTTTGAAAGAAACCCTCTAATAAATCCTGACTCGAGCTTCATCCCAGTTGGGCGGATAAGAGGAGTGAAAAACAATATAAGCTCTGCCCTCGAGGGTAGTTGAAGGCTAAAAAACAACGAAGCCGAACGAACTGCCTGCGATATATTTTTGTCTCGAATCTCAAAGTATATAATAGTGAGTAGCAAGAATGAAGTAAATGCGCTGAAAGAATACCTTCAACCAATGGCTTCTTCTAGTTATATACTCGGAAAATTCAGTACATAGGGGAAAACCAAAAATTTTGATCATTAGATTTCTCTTTGGTCTACTGAAATTATTCTACTCTATATAACAGCATAATAAGTGCAATAAATTATAAAAGATTCAACAGATGTACGAATGTTTCTATGACACTTGATATTCTAAGTCTGTTATACAACAAGATTATTTTTCCACTGCGAACAGGGTTTTTTTTTCTCTCTCTCTCTCTTAATGGTTACATTACTCATTTCAAGTCGAATTTCCCCTTCGATTGGTAGTTAAAAGTATGTTAAATCTGATCCTCCCATTTCCACCTACTTTTGAATGTTGCAAAGGGCGATTTATATAATTATATATATTTATATATTTATACAATCAATGCTCGGTGCTGATGAAGTATAAGATATATACGTATCCACTTCTCTTCTGCAGTGATTATAAGCTAAGGCCATAGAGGAGTGGACATGAGACACTACTCAAGACGTTTACCCCCCCCCACACACACACACACACCTCTCGTCTTCACATGCCTCAAACTGTATCAGGCAGGTGGGAAGAGATCCATCTCCCTGCTCCTATCATGGGTAGGTCCATGCTCCTGTGGATGCTATAGCGGTAAGCTTTAAGCT